>NC_064287.1:61577634-61588074 GCF_019186545.1 Solanum stenotomum
TCTTAGATAGTTGTATTTTGGTAGGACTAAAGAAATATTTGAAGTACAAGTAAATTATATGTTGTGTATGAATACTTTACGGAAAAACCCGAAAAACCGAAAAACCCGAAAAAATCCGAGGTTGAAAAACCCGAGTTTTATTGGTTTGGTTTGGTTCATAAATTTAAAAATCCGACACAAATGGTTTGGTTTGATATTTGAAAAACCCGAACCAACCCGGCCATGTACACCCCTAATATTCATTATGTTCTTCAACCATGCCAAAACAACTTCCTTTCTTTAGAGTGAATCATTTTGATTTATATATATCACTTATTTGTATTTTGTATTTAGTTACTTAATCGTATTTCACTTTTATTGAAGATTTGTTATTTCTTATACATTCTTTTCAAATCAAGGTAACTATTTACTTTTTATGAAAAATTATCAATAAATCTATTTCTTTTGTATGACTTTGATAATATTTGAAAAATTATTATACTATCAATTATATAAATTAAACTCTTTCTTTATAGTTTATCTTTCCTTTAATTTGGACACAATTTTTTAGTCATGAATGGATGAGGATCGTGTTAGGATGATATTTAATGATCAAGTGTGTCAAAATCTAAAATAAACATTATACTAAATTAACATTATTGTCCTTGAGATAATCATTATATTATTTCCTTTTTATTATCTTATCTTATACATCCATAATTACTAGGAGGAATTGAAATGTTATTGGAACAACCACAAAAGAATAATTCTACAAAAATATTATTAGTAGCTTTTGCTTTTAATTTCCTTCGTTATTTAATTAATTGTCCTAAAGGATATATAAACATGGCTAATCATAAGAATCAAAGAACATAATCCGATAAACTTTTTGAGATTATATAGTCATTAATTATCTTAATGCTTTAACTATTTTCGTAATGATTAATTATTGTTAGCCCCACTAATCCTATCATTATATGCATATACATATAACATAGATATTTCGGATTAGATATGAAAATTTTGGTTTAGATTTTTTATCTATTTTCAAATTCGATAAATTATAATTCAAATCCAACCAAACAAGTTCGGATGGATCAATTTTTTTAACTTTTATTAAATTTTGAGAATCAAATAATTTAAGTTTGACCGTAAATTTGAGTATGAAATCTTCAGATTTTTTGAAATAAAATCTATAATTTTAAAACTACATAAAAAATATTATAAGTCACAATAATTAACCATTCAAAATACATAAAGATATATATAAAAAAATTACGGTAAAAAATAGAGTTATTTGAATTTTGAAATCCAAAAGATTCCACATAAATTGAGACGGAGGGAGTAATTCTTATTTTGTTGCTATCAGTTGTTTTCAGTGGCGGCTCTTCCCCTTTGAAAAAAAAGCAACCGCCTTAGGCCCCAAAATTTGAGGGGCCTCATTTAAAAATAAATAAATATGTTATACATATTTTTTTAAAAAAAATATTGAGTATTATTTGTAGAAAATATAAACTTTTCATAAAAGAGCAAAGAAGTAATAGAAGTTTGATAAATTATGAGTACTATGTCTCAAGAAAGATTAAATAATTGGCTATAATAAACTTCATAAAAAAATATATTCAAATTTAAGGCCTCCATTCGAATTTGGCTTTAGGCCACTGATTTATTAGAGCCGCCCCTATTTGTTTCTTATACTTTTGTTACTCCCTCTTGAGATAGCATTCGACTATTTTTCCTTAACTCGAGGATCTATTGGAAAATAACCCTCTCTATATACCTCTCTGTCCTCTGAGATAGGAATAAGGTCTGCGTACACCTATTATTTTCAGACTTTATTATATGAGGCTATACTGAATATATATATTAATATTGTTGTTGTTGCTGCCCTTTGGAAATTAACTTTTTTATTTATTTTTATTTATATATATATATATATATATATACACATATAGATTCTCCAAGTCCAACAGTAACTAAGTACTTAGGTGATAGTCTTCACACACCTAAAAGGAATAATTCCCCAAAACAAAAAAAAGAGGTCGAAAGAAGAGAGGCACTTTTGACGTTTTGGTCACATGGCTATATGCCTATATCCTTATCTTAAATTAAAAAAAAAATATTCTATGCTTAGCAAGATTGTGCCCACGTAATATAATATCTACTTAATTTTTGCCATTGATATAATATATATCTATCTTTTGGAGGCCAAAGAGAAGAATGGAATCAAAAGGCAAAGGTAATGGAGAAAGAGGAGTCAACTGTTTGTTTTCATGAATGGTGAGGGACACTCCAACATATTCGAATAGAATTTAAGGTATATATTTATATATACGTTGATGGTATAAAGATATTTTTGGGTTATTGGAATGCCACCGAAATGATAGTTGTCATAGTTATTGAGTTAGTAGTTATATATTTATACATTTCTTATATTGGGTTCATCTAAATTAAATTACATATATAACTGATACTCTTTCTCAGATCCTGTAGGAATTAATAATGTTATTATAACTATCTCCATCATTGTCAACCATTAGAATCGTCGCTTATTACAAGCCGTCATTATCAATCACATCTATCATCACAATCATCACTGACAACCATCATCATTCGTTGTCAACCACTATTGTCAGTGGCTACCCTATCTATAAATTTCATCATTATAATAATTATATTCACTACCATCATCACCCCCGTCACATCCACCAACAATATCAGTCACTAGCTATAACCACGCGATCAATCTCTACTACTAACACCTCCACCATCACAATTAGTATCGTTGTTAACTACCACCAACACATCGCCATTCGTCAACTACTACACATTATTCAACCATTACTATAAACATTATCAACTACACGCTAAATAGAAAATAAAAAAATGTCAAGCTACAGATAAAAATGGTTGTTCCCATAGCGTTATGCAGGCTTAGCTTAGTCTCTCTCCGAAAAAACAGCAGGCACGCATTCCAAAAAGGTATGCAGAGTTTGCTGCCATTCGCGCTTTGCATTTTCAACATTTAGAATTACTTCATTAATTTGAGAAAGTCTTTTAATATCGATTGAAATTTCCCTCTTCAGTTGGAGGCAGAATCGGCTCCCCCTGAACCATTATCGGAAGAGTAAAGTAATTAAGAAAGAAGAAGGGAACATGAGTTTCTATGCTACGCTCCATAGATGTTTTTACGATTCGGAAAGAAGGAGCAAAGGTGAAAAAGCTCAAGTGATTTTTCCTTTGACTAGGGAAGCGCTCTTCGGGCTGAGGTCCAATTGAAAATCTTGCTCCCTTGTTTTTCCAATTTCCTATCTATTGTGTTGATAATCCTTGGTTTGTCCTTCTGTAGTGATCCTGCTTTTAAGAAAGCGGAGCGGACAACATCAACCAATTAACTTCCCCATAAACCAAAACAACTATCAAATTGTCGTCATCACGTCAATCACTACAACACCAATCACAATTATTACCACCATCACAATAACTAGTCAATAATATTAATTATATAAATATATTTTTATGCAATTAATTAACCCAACATGGAAGACAGATATAGAAGACCTTATCCATCTATCTAATTAGTATCTCTTTTGGGCGGCTCACGTGGTCTTACTTCCCAAATACCCCTTCTTCTCATTTGACTTTGTAAATTATTTCCACAAGTGCTAAGAATATTTCTAGTATTTTTGAATCTTTACATTTTTTTAATTTCAAAACATGACTTTATATACATCCAATTTATACATTCCCCTAATTATTGCCTAAAAGATACTTTTTGTAATGTTATTTTAAATATCCCACAACATATATATGACAACAAAAACTTCTATTAAGAATAAAATAAGTGATGTATAGTGATATTCTATCGACGTATATAGTGTATTGGATGAGGCTATTTTTTCTTTAATCAGAGGTTTCGAGGTTTCAACTCTAGATATGAAAAAAATCCTTAATAGAATGGGATGGTTAAATTTCAATGTGGATATCGAATATTGAGTGAAAACAAAAAAAAAAATGTATAGTGATACTTGTATACACAAATGTGACCTTGTTAGAAGTGTTGTGGACAAGCAACATGCCCACTTGCAGCATTTGTTCTCTATGTGTGAGCATTATTGAAGTGATAAAATGGGCCCCTAATTCGCATAAACCATCTTGTATCGTTGACCCTTCCCCTTGCTAGTAACTTAGCTTGTGAATTATGACATTCGGGGGCATCGTTGAAGAGTTTCACATCGGATTAGATGAAAAAAGGCATGTGTGATTTTAATTTCTATATGATCTTAAATAATTTTTATTTCTTAAGTTTGAAATTGAATTAGTCTCAATGTTTATTTAACATGATATCAGAATCAAACTTTTGACTGTCCACGCCCTGAGATATGACAGTGTCAGGTATGTGGGGTGATGACATAAGCCTCATTTGTTTTCATTAAGATTAAGACCTCTGAATCTGAATACACGTATATTAAGATTTGCATTAAGAGCTAGGTGTCTAGATCTGAATACGCATCTGAATATTAAGATGTGGTCTCCAAATCTGAACACTGAATAATTATTATTTGTTTCAATATCTGAATGTGCATATGAAATCAAACATTATATTAATAAAATGCTATAAAAAATTCATTTCAACAAAAAAAATATTACTTTTTGATTTTAAAAAATCATAATCATCAAGCAGAACATAAAAAAAAAAATCACGAATAAAAAATATTTTTATAGGCACAATATAATATCAAAAATTTCAATAAGTATGTTAGATACTAGTCGAAAAATAATAAATAAGGTATCACACTATAAGCACCTAACATATATTTTGGCTAATTAGAAAAACTAAATAATTCTTATCTTTTTTCCAATAACCTTAATCCAATTCTCTTAACTTGTGAACCTCTAACGTTATTCATGTTTTTTTTGTAGCGGACACTTTCACAAAATATACTAACACATGTATTGTATAATGACTCTTCTCATCCAAGTGCATCTAATTTTTTCATATATTCTTCAAATGTAGGTGCACTATTTTTTTTAATTAATAACTCCAGATCAGTAATCATCTTCTCATCAATTTCCAATTCAGACGAATAAGTCTTTATTCTTCCCCAAACTTTTTTTTCTAGCAGAAACTAAGATTGAGATGTAGAAATATTAGGAGCTCCATTATTTTTGTCTTCAACTAGTTCAACAACAATAATATATCAAAGAGTCTCAATAAAATTATTGGCCTAAGACAAAATTCTACTAAGAGACCTCAAATATGTATACATAGTTATTATTTTTAATTATAACTTATTAAATAAGTCAGAATGGTGTTAAGACTCTCCTACAGATTTGATTCGTTCAGACCTTTTCAGGTCCATTAAGAGGCTTTTTGGAATAAGAAACAAATAGACTTAATGGGTTGAATCTGAATCATTCAAATTCAGACCTAAAAACCAAACACACTTAATGGACTGAATCTGAATGATTAAAATTCAGACCTCCAATAAGTGCAAACAAATGAGGCCTTAGGTTTCCTTAATATGACTTGGACAATATCTAATTTTTGTGGTTGAGTTAAGCTCAAAGTTAACTTATTTATAATGGTATCAAAGCACGACTCTTCTAAATTCTTGTTCTTGATATTGGCTCCATACTAAATAGTACACGCTCCAGATATACAGATTTAGGTGTGACGCGGATATTGAAGAGTCTCACATCAAATAAAAAAAAAGAAATATGTGGTCTGCTTATATGATTTTGAGCAATTCTCAACTCTTGAGCTGATATTTATGTTTTTTTTTTTTCGTTTGAGATTAAGTTAGACTCAAAATCGATTTAACCGGAGCAGACGTGGTATCTGTCCATGTGCATGGGGTAAATGTATCTTATGTTTTTCTTTGGCACTATAAATAAGAGTGACAAATCTTTGTTTCTTATCACAAAACACACAAGAAATCAACTTCGCGTGCAATACTCCTCTCTCATTTCTATAACACCAAAATTTGTGTTTTTAAAAAAAATTTTGAGTGTCAATTAAAACAAAAAAAGAAGAAGAAGAATTTTTCTCTATTTTAAAAGGACCTTAATAAATCCATTTCTTGTTTAAATTTGTATTAATACTATATGGAAAAGGCAAAGCAAGTGATTGGTTCCTCTTCCTCTTCTTCATCCTTCACCAATGAGCTATTTGGTCCCAAAGAGCCTTCAAACTCCACTCTCTTTGCTTCTGTTTTTGGTCCACCTTCCACGGTATTGCTCGTATTTGTCCTTATTTTACATGAAATAAGTGGATTTTACGTATTTTTTTTAATTATAAGGAGGAATACGGCACTATAGATAATTCGTCAACTGAGCTACACTCATTATTTTTATGTTCATATACATTTTGGCATGTATATATATAATTCATTAGTGATCAATTCAAGAGCAAAAGTGAAACTTTTTTTTTTCTGACATTTGATACTAAATTTAAGTTACTCAATTTCATAGAACAAGAGCAAATTTGACCATTTTTGCCTCCTTTTGGTTCTCTTCTTTCTTTTCATAGTTTCATTTGTTATTTTTTAAAAAAAGTTTTCTCCTCGTTTTAGATAAAGAAAATTAATCATCTTTTTTTTTTTTTTTTTGCATGTTTGTATCAATTGTTCTTTCGTTTACTCAACTAATAGTTAGTATTATTTTAAAAAATCATTTTCTTAGTTAAATTTNTAGTTTCATTTGTTATTTTTTAAAAAAAGTTTTCTCCTCGTTTTAGATAAAGAAAATTAATCATCTTTTTTTTTTTTTTTTTGCATGTTTGTATCAATTGTTCTTTCGTTTACTCAACTAATAGTTAGTATTATCTTAAAAAATCATTTTCTTAGTTAAATTTACTCAACTAATAGTTAGTATTATCTTAAAAAATCATTTTCTTAGTTAAATTTACTCAACTAATAGTTAGTATTATCTTAAAAAGTCGTTTTCTTAGATAAAGAAAATTGAAAGAAAAAAATGACTTTCTTAAACTCATATAATAACTATTAGTTGAATTCGGAGAACCCTCTTAGACCTTAGCTTATTAATTAAG
The DNA here is from genome assembly GCF_019186545.1 of Solanum stenotomum. Classification (NCBI taxonomy): domain Eukaryota; kingdom Viridiplantae; phylum Streptophyta; class Magnoliopsida; order Solanales; family Solanaceae; genus Solanum; species Solanum stenotomum. Next base: position 61,584,665 of record NC_064287.1, read on the forward strand.
CACATAATTAAAGAAAGTAGTTAGCAAAAGCTCAAGTTTATCCACTGGAATAACTAAAAATCGAGGAAAAAAAATGAAGGACTTGCTTTAGATTCTTTTTTCATTTTATTTTTTTGTGTTTGATATTCATTAGCATCTAACAATGTGATTAACATGTTATTTATTATTTTTATCAGATTATTCATTAATAATAATTAAGAAATTTAAATATTTTTATTTGTGACTTTTAGGGACTTAGAAGGGATCCCATTCACTCAGGAGATCATAGAGGTTCATCAAGAATCCAAGATCCAGGGAACCAGTATGGCAACAATACAAAATATGGGACTTCAGGTTAATTTCTGAAAATATATTTATATTATATAATGTCAACATCCTACTGCTACGAGTCGGGGTCATGATTGAACATGATATATAGTTATTTGACGATTTTAATTAAGAAATAAGAAATGAAGTTATGTCTTTGTTATCACTTATCAGCTATAGTTTCTGACATGATTTGATTCTAACGTTATTTATATTTTACAGATAATGGATCTAAAAGAAATCAGAATGAAAAAGTAGAAGCTCCATGTAATTTAAGTTCATCTATTTACTATGGTGGCCAAGATGTTTATCCTCCAACTAATCAGAACACTGTCTCTCAGAATAATATTGTAAGTATATATATATATATATACACTTATTTCTTTTTATATTACTATTTTAATATAATTAAATAATTAAAAATGTTCTCATTTTATAATAAATAGATTTTTTTAAAAATATTTTGTAAATTTAATTTGCAATTTTGTGGTTATTTGATCAGGTAAAGAAAGATGGTGATGGTTCAAACTCTGCTTCAAGAGGAAATTGGTGGCAGGGTACGTAATACATAACGATAAATATATAATTGAATATTGTCACGTTTTTTTTTTCTTTTTTCGATTTAACTTTTTATTATTAAAAAGATTTTTTCAATTGAAGTGACGATTGTAAAAAGGAATTATTCAACTCTTTTTTTTTCGTACATGAAGATAAAAATCCGATAGAAAGAATTTTATTAATGGGAGAATGAAGGTGTTAAGCATCTCCAAATCACGTGATTGTAGCATATTATATCACTACAGTGATAATATATTATTATTTCTTTAATTTGAACATGATGTCTTTTCTTTCCAATATCATAAATACCAATTTTTATTTTTTATTTTTTGCAGGATCACTGTACTACTAAAAAGAGAAGTGGAGAGTAGTTTATGAATATTACAAAATATCAGTCTTTTTTTTGTGTTTTTTATTTTATTTTTAGTTTGTAAATCGGTATAATATTAAATATTACTTACTATTTACAGTTATTGAACTAATTTTCTTGTTTTCATATCTAATAGTTTTTTTAGTTTACTAAATATTTTTATTTATATTTTTGGATAAGATGAGTAAAGGAATACATAATTACATATGAACGTGAGACACACACAAAAATAAAATAAAATTGGAATGGTCAATACTCAATACATGCAATTCATTCTTAGTAGGCGTTTGGCCATGCGATACCATATCATGATATGGTGTCGTGAGATGGAATCAACGTTTGGACATGCGATTTTACGCTAATTTCATCTCATGATTCCATATCATGAGAGGTGATACCATATTCTCCAAAAACCATGATATGGAATCATGATTTGAGATATTTTAATACAATAATTGATCCATGAGTTTATATTTTGTTAAAACAACCCCACATTTATATCTACTAACCATTTGTTTCATATGTAAATAAAATTTATAATCACATCATTACTTTTTAAAATTTATTATTCTCACCAATATAAAATTTATTATCACTTTAAATTTGGTGAATATAAATGATAAAGTAGAAATTCATTTGGTGAATATAAATGAGAACGAAGGGAGTAATACTTTTTTGATTTTTCATAATAAAAAAAAACGTCTTAATCTTATGACTAAGCATAATATTGATAAAAGACAATTTTCATTGGCGGTGCCGCACTTTCTTATTTGTAAAATGTTCGTTCACATGACTGAATGATATCAAGTCCAATTGATTGAGGACTTGGAAAAATTTGATCAATTAGTTATTAATATTTAGTCAAGTGGACTAGTTATAATTTTTTTGATTAAATTTTATTAGAAGTGTTTTTGACTCAAACTTGTGGTAACTTTTTAAAATTTTGTTATTCAATAATATTTAACTATTGATTTTTCTTGTAAATAGTTAGAAGTTAGTGATGTTTGTTAATTTTTATCTCACTTCTAAGTTAATATTTACTCACTAATGTATGTTTTTTTTCTACTTTATAGGTTATTTGTAAGAGTAGTTGAGAGATATGAGCATATCAAGTACAATTTATGTTCAATTTCTTTAATTAAATTAAAGTTAGATGAAACAATTATTTAACTGAAGAACAAATAACTTTGTAATAATTTATTATGCGATTCTATAATGTTTGTTTATTTGAGAAGATTGAATAAACAATTGGGGCTATTTTAATAGTTTTACAGCTTATGGGATTTTTATGTTTATGAAAAAATATACAACACAAAAATTCCATATCGCATGTCCAAACAAACCTTCAATTTCATCTCATGATTCCATATCATGATACCATATCATGATACCATATCGCATGGCCAAACGGGTTAGAGTTTAAAGTAGGTACATCGACAATTTAAAGAAATTTTTATACTATCAGAAAAATTATTATCGGTAGAGAATGTCTTTTCGAAGAGTTATATATGTTCAATAAACCATCAAAGGGTATTGCATCATGCACGAATCCATCCACACTTATTTAAGTATCTCAGCTTCGTTGTGCAAGATCAAATTTATACGTTTTGTTTTTTAAATGAGCTGGTCTTTAATTTTTGTCCTTCAAATGGATTGATTTTTAACTTTTGTCTTTTAGCAATCGAACTAATGTTTAGTGGGACATAAATTCTTTAGAAACTGAATCCATTTTGACTATGACTTATGAAATATTATGATATAAATATAAACTTACGTTCCACGAAAAAATATTTATTACGAAGAATATAAATTATTAAAGGCTAGCACAAATGGGAATAAGTGCAAACTAGACCGGGCTCTTGGATAAAGGCCCAATAAGTGTTGCCAAAGCCCAACATAAAAAAAAAGGGAAAATTACGCAGTTAAGCAAACGTATACTACTTAATTACTCATCATAACTATAGTTTGCTATAATTACCACTCGCGACTAATATTATACATTAATTACGTGGGCTGACTTCGAGTTTGTATAATTAGCCACATTCGTATATGTATAATTCGCTAGAATATACAAATACATATGTATAATATACAATTATCTAACTGATATACATACACAATTCACCTCTCTCCTCCCTCTCCCAATCTCGCTTGCCATATATACAAATGCATATGT
>NC_064287.1:61588378-61629233 GCF_019186545.1 Solanum stenotomum
GTGTAGGTTGACAGCTCTATCAGATCCGACTTATTACTTATCTTCAGATTAGAGCTTCCAGACTTACTTGAGAGGTAGCGGTTCATTCCAGACGTGCCCTCAAGTTATCTATATTTATTGTTTTGTTCTATTCTAGAACTTTACTATGAGACTTGTATATTTTATTCAGATTTCGTATTAGAGGTTTGTACATGTGACAACCAATTCTGGGGTTTCATTGAGTTTATTTAAAGACTTCCGCTTATCTTTCTATCTTATTCTTGTTTTATTAATTCCGTATCGTCGGATTTTTGGGTGTTAGGCTGACGTGTCCGGTGGGGTTTGGACACGTGCCATCACATCCGATTTTGGGGTGTGACATTTTGATTTTTGAAAAGTGTGCTCCGCATATTCGGTTTAGGTTTTTCTACTTCGGTTCGATTTAGTTCGGTGATTTTAAATCGATTTTTCCGTGTGAATGAAAAATAAAATAAGGATAAAGTATAAGATACTTAGAAATTTAAAATTGAGTTAATGAATGATGCGTTTCACCGTGGAACATTTATTGTGCTAACTAAAAGACTATATTTATCTTTATCAAGAACATTGTGCCTCCAACTATTTCTCGAGAAAATAAGTACGAAGATAGTTTCTTTACATAATGTACATTGGTAGAAATATGTTTGAGTTTCTCTTGGAAACTAATATTTGAAGTTAACTATTGAATTGTACATTTGTTGTTACTTTGATTTGTTCATGAATGATTTAATTGTTAATTGAATTTTTAATTTTTAGTTAAGAGAATGCTCATATATATATATATATATATATATATATAAATTAATTTTTATTTTTTAAAAATAAAAGTTCGGTTCTTCAGTGCACCGAAGTTTGAGACCCTTACACCGAACACTGAACCGAAGAATCGAACTTTCGAAAAAATAACACCGACACCGAATAAAAAAACCAAAAAACAGAAACCGAAGAACCGAATTAGTTCAGTTCGGTTCGATTTTTCGGTATTTATTCCCACCCCTACACTCGATGCACTCCACAAAAAAACAAAGAAAAATACAAGTAGGGCTCAGTACCGGACAACATGTACTGAGTAGATATCATCGGCCAACCAAAATAGAAACTAATATGTAATAAATAATAGTATAAAATCAACTATGACACTTAGCAGGTGGCAAGCAACAAACACATGAATCAGTGTCAACCACACTAAAGTAAGTAAGTAATCAACCAACAATATCGAGATCACACATGAGGACTCATGCCTCCAAACCAAACTAATTTGGGAATTGAGCTCTTTGAGATTGAATACATTAAGTTAATTCAATATCTTTTTCCTTCAATGTTACCGTGTCGGAATGTGACACTCCGATCCAATTATACCGTGTCGGAATGTGACACTTCGATCCAATTATACCATGTCGGAACGTGACACTCCGATCCAATAATACTGTGTCGAAACGTGACACTCCGATCCAATTATAACGTGTCAGAACGTGACACTCCGATCCAATAATATCATTAATTTATCATTTATTATCACCACTTTTCAATTTATTAACAATATTTCATCAAACCTTCTTTATTCAAGGCATCACTTCGATAGAGAGAGTTCAAGATTATAAATTTCACGGTCTCAGGATTTCACACCAATCACAAACCACACAACGAAGCTACACAATCACACAATCAACTACATAAAGAATTTCACAATATCATTCAATGCATATCAATCACTATAGAGTCTATCTATCAAATAGAATAAACCATAACCTACCTCCACAGAAGAACCGAAGTCAAGCAAGCTACCTCTCCAATGCCTTCCATTTCCTTAACGTCTCAGAACCTTTCCAATCTATCAATTATATATATAACTTGTAAATTAACGAGTATATAAACACTCATGCTACTATATGTCTAGCCTAGACCCAAAACTCACCCAATTCTATAATCAATTTCCTCAAATTCAAGCCCAAGGATAAATCTTATTCTTCCATTTAGCATAACTTTAAATTCATATAATATACTACACCTTATATTTAATTACCTATATAACAAAGTAAATAATTAATGTTAAACTTAGTTGATTAGCAAACCATGGCGTACTGCAAAATGAATGGCAAAACTAACATCTTTCTAATGGTTTAAAACTATAAGCATTACTCAACCTAATAATTAGCCATAATTAGGCATAAGGACCAAATTATTCTAATTCCATCTTTCTTTCTCAATTCCAATTTTTTACAATATGAATGGTTGGCCTAACTTTTCTCTCATCATTCATTTAACAACAATACTATACATATGCACACTTCACTTTATAATATAATAATCATAATAAATAAATAACAATCAGCACTTTAATTCATGAATGCAGTGAATCCAATTAAGTATTTTGCACCCCACCAACAAAACCAATCAACTTTATGCTTAAACCATGGACTTCATTTACTGCTACTCAATCAATTATTAAATTAATTACACCATCACAATAGCCAAACTCAATTCATTAACCTTTACTCAATATACTATATATGTAATTTGCCAATAATATTTTCTATGGAAACCAATTGAATTGCAATACGGGAGAAATCACATACACGATAAGTTCCAATAGCATCTACTATTCCCTAATCAATAAAGCATATGCATCTCATTAATATAACTACGAAAACGCTTCTTGAATTTGCTTTGACAATCGTGCGGCTCCTTTCTATTTTTCCTCTTTTCTACAGATCAGTTATCACCCTAATTGTATATCTTAAAATTATAAAAATGGTAAAAGTGACCCTCTATTAATTTTAATTCTATCTTTTTAATCACCAACTAAATTAATTATTAAAATTATCCCACTAATTTCATAATTGTAGTTCTGAATAGTCCAAAATACCCATTTAAAATCTCTCGAAAAGTATTTTATGAAATAAAAAGTCTAGTACTCAAAAAAAAAACATTTTTTCCCCATAAAGATGACTTAAATGTCTTTAAAACCATTTATAAAACTATAAAATTAAAACAAAATTACTTATACATGGAAAAGAACGAATCAAAAATGAAATAGAAAGGAATAAAGATTTTGTTCTGAGATAGTATTTGGTAGATTAAAAGCAAAATTAGAATATAATAGTACCAAAAGTTTGGTCAAATTGAATTACAATTTCATATAAGCTCAAAAATCATAGGTTCCCCAACGTATGACTGATCTTAGCGTATAACATACTTTTAATATTTCATTTAACGTATAAATAATCAATAAGTTGGTTTTAATCACTCAAAATATTACCTCCAACTCATCAAGGGTCGTGGTGAAATGGATATAATCCTCTACTGGAGAAGATAATTTCAGCCCAAATTTATAAAATCATCTTATTTTATTCATATATTAATGAGTTAAATTATTTATCTTTCAATTGGATCAAGGTCGAGTCTAGGTCTAGGTTGGGTCGGGAGTTATGTCTTGAGCAAAGAGTGTGATCGATTTTCAGGTCGAGGTCAAGGGTCTGGTCCCAAGTCAAGGTCGAGATCGGGTCTAGTCCCGAGTTGACGTTGGAGTCAGGATCAAATCTCGGGTCAAAAGTCTATCCCATGTCAAGATAAATGAGAGACAAGGTTTTAACTAAATACAACACAAACTACTATTCTATCTATCATATCACTCAAGTTGATCCAATTCATTCTTATCTATAGATAACATACGAGAGATCTTATGACCTCGCGAGTTGAGAGAGATTCAAACTCTTAATATTTCTATAAATACTTTAGCTATGGAAATCATGATCGATCACCATCCATAAAAAAAAGTATCTTTCAAATATACTTTGTGTCAACGGAGCGTTCAAACATTGTCGAAATTGAAAATGACATAGCGTTCAACTCCTTATAACCGTTGTTTCTATCAATTATCATCTAAAAATAATCAAGTAATTAATGATAGGATGAAGGTCTTTGATTTGATCCCTTTTATGCATTTGATCCTAATAAGGAGAGTCTCTCCTTTAAAATTTAGATTAGTTAGGGTCTCAATATAGATACTGAATACTGAGATCCAAAGAACATAAATTAAAACTAATACAAATTTTATTTTGCTTTGTCAAATCTTTCTTTTACTTGTACCTCCAAGATAACTACAAATGAAATCAACCTTTTTTCTATTCTTATAGATGACTTTAACCAAAAAGACAAATTAAATAAATTAAGATATAAAGTGTTGAATCAAAAGATATGAAGATCTAGTTAAAAAGTTAGTTATTATCAGTTAGCTTTTGAGTTTTTTCTTTCCTCCAAAATTTCTTAGATAAATTAGGCATTTTCAAAAGCCTTCAAGAATTACTCTATCTAGAATAATTGACTTTTTGAAATTCTTTTAAGCTAAAGATAAGAATGTGAAAGGGGGATATCCAAATAGTTTGAAATCAATGCACTAGTGGTTTAAAAAAGATTTTTTGTAAGCTAAAAGTAATAATAATTTAAGATCGATGAATTCAAACCGTATAAAGCATAAAAATCTTGTTCTTTCCACTTGAAAAGAAAAATCCATAACCAAGCACAAATATGAAAATAGACCCTCTAGAAATGCAAATAAAAAAAGTAGTTCATAGACTCAAGCGATAAATTCGGTGAAAATTAATTTCATATTCTAAATGACTGAACCATAATATAAAAAAATAATTACACTATTAATACATATAAAAAGTTATAACATATGTGATAATAAATAGTAGTAGATCTTCCTTAACATTACTTTTATTCTTTTAATGGTGTCATCCATTATAATATTTACTAGTTTTGGTTTTATTCTTGAATTATCCATGTAATACTAATCTAATTCATAGATGCTTTGTAAGAATATATATTTTTATCATGCGTTATCTCTTTGTGATCATCATTCCCTCTTAGTTCAGCCACAATGCAACTTCTAAATAAAGTATTATCTTCATTAAATTACTTTTATTATTTATATTTTTAAAACCTAAAATAAACAATTGGAGTAATATTTCCATCATAAGTTTGGAAAGTGGTTAGTTAGTGTCTTAGTGATAAAGGTCAAATTGAGAAAAAAATCTCTCTTAATCTACTAAAATAGACAAGTAAATAACATGTATTATTAATATATTGAACAAGTAGAAAATATAGAATGAAATATTTATGAAGATGATATCCCATATTGACAAGAGATAAGATCTCAGAACTCTTTAATATGACTTAGACAATGCTCACTCATTGACTTGGCCGCTTGACATGAATTAGCCCAAAATTCATTCAGCGAATACAATGATAAAAAATGAAATTTGAGCCTAATACATGTTGAGTGGTGAGTTCATAGGTGAGAAATTTCTAAACAATATAAAAAGAAAAATAACTCTATACCCGATGTGGTACACCAACCTATATTGATATTGATGGAAAGTAATGTATACCTAGTAGAATAAAAAAATGATAAATATTTTAGTTGACTTCTTCTCATTTATTTAAGTTTTGTTCAATAAAAATTCTGAAATACATGTATTAATGAAGAGTAACTTATATCGATAAAATAATTTTGACACTATTATTATAAGAAAAAAACATAAATAAGGAAAATTACATTCAATAATAACCAGGAGGAACTGAAATGTTATTGGCACCCCAAAAAGAATGTCACAAAATAAGTAGGTGTTTGGTTAAAAATTTGAAATATTTTTTATTTATAAAAAAATTTATGGAGTAAAAATTGAAGATAAAATTATGTAATTTAGTGGTACGTTTGGCAAAAAAAATATTTGAGATAATATTCAACTTTAAATATACTTAAATTACTTTTATTATTTATATTTTAAAAACCTAATTTAACAACTATTATTTCCATCATAAGTTTGGAAAGTATTTAGTGATAAAAGGTCAAATTGAAGAAATAAAATACTAAAATAGACAAGTAAATAACACGTGTTATTAATATATGGAACAAGTTAAAAATATTGGATAAAATATTTATGAAGATGATATATCGATGTGTGAGATCTCTAACCACTTTGACAATATTAAGTCAAGTGACTAGTTCTATAGGCATACCCCACCGATGTGGTACACCAACCGATATTAATTGAAAGTAATGTATACCTATAGTAGGATAAAAAATAAATAAAATATTTAGACGATTTTTTCTTATTTGTTTAATTTTTGTTGAATAAATATTTTGAAATATATGTATATATGGAGAGTAACTTATATTGGTAGAATAACTTTGATGCGTGCAATTTAATTTAGGTACAACTATTATAAGGAAAAAAACCATAACTACGAAAAATTATATGTTCATAATAGGATAATGTATCGTCCCCCGCCCCCTCCCCCCCCCCCACCGCCCAATGTAATACATTACCTAATAGGCATATTTGGTCATATAATTTAGATATTTTTAACTTTTTCAAAAGTTTATGAAGTAACATTTGAAGATAAAGTTCTGTTTAATTATACGTTTGCAACAAATATTTGACATAATATTCAGGCTTAAATATACAACTTCAAAAGCCATCGATAAACTAGAAAACATGTTATAAGATATTTTTCAAATTTAAAATATAACTTTAAGTTGAATTTTGAATTTTTATCGTTGATACTGAATTTCGAATAAAATAAAAGACATTCTTCCCATCAACTTCAAGGTTGTTTCCTTTGGATTACAATACAAACTTTGCTTTCTTTTATGTTCATTGTTATTCATTTACTTGTTTTATATTATTATTTCATCATAGATGATTTAATTCGCGTTCCATTATTACACTATACGAAATTTTAATTATGTACCTATTTTAGGACAAGCAGTATCATATAAACTCAAGCAATTAAAATTCACTTCGTATTTCATATGAATCACTTTTCTTTTTTAGGAGGCGACAAAGGATGGTAAAACTTTGAAGTCAAGCAACTAACGATTGAAAAATTTAGAACCTTTGCAGGATAAACCTTTAATTGATTGAATATTTAAAATAATAAATACATCTGACATGATAAGTTAAATATTAGTGATAATATAAAAATTAATTACACTATTAACCAAAATATATTTATATCATATGGGATAGTATATATAGTTTGAGATCTTCCTTAACGTTACTTTTCTTTTTATAGAATCTATCTAAAAGTATATATATAAAAAAAGTGTTTGCATTATAATATTAACTAATTTTGGTGCTTTGTTGAATTATCCTTGTAATATTAATTTAATCCATTAGATGCTTTTGAAAGATCAAATTGAAAAAAAAAACTAGTTCTCTCTTAATCTACTTAAAGAGATAAGTGAATAACATGTGTTATTAATATGTTGAATAAGGAAATAATATTGGATGAAATATTTTCTAAACGATCAAAGTAATATTTTGTTAACTGGTATTGAATATGATATCCCACATCGACGAGGGATGAGATCTCTGAATTCTTTAATATGGCTTGGACAAGTTGAAATTATTGAATTGGCTGCTGGACTTGAGTTTAGCCCAATATTCTGTGATAAAAAAATAAATATTAGACCTAACTCAAGTCCAACGGACAATTCAGAAATTGAAAATTTCTCAAATAATATAAAATAAAAAATAACTCCATACTCGATCGATGTGGTACACCAATCAATACCAATACTGATGGAAAGTAATATATACCTAAAAATTTTAGGTGATTTGAATATCACTATTATATGAAAAAGGGGCAAAACATAACTACAGAGAATTATATGTTCATATATATAGGACCATATTTCCTTCTTCTTTTTTGCATTTCTTTTTCTTTTTAATGCAAAAACATTACCTTTGACACAATTTTTTGGTGAATAGATGAGGATCATATTAAAGAATGATATTTTTAAAGATAATGTGTATCAAAATCTTGGTTGGATATGCTAATTAATTAATGGACCTCTTATTATTCTCCTTGTGATCATTACATTTCCTTTTTGTTATCATATATATAAAACCAATAATAACCTAGGGAAATTAAAATGTTATTGGTACCCAAAAAGTAATGTTTCCACAAAATATTTAATAGGTGTTCGATCATAGATTTAAAAAAATAAAAATAAAGTTAGAGTTAAAAGATAGAATTTTGTTTGATTATATTTTTAGAAAGGATATTTGAAATTTATGCTTAAATATCGTTAAATACAATTTCAAAAATAACAAGTGAATTGAAAAATATGATATAAGTTATTTTTCAATTTAAAGTAAAATTTCAAGTTAGATTTGAAATTTCATGATTGCCAAACTCTCATTTTTCAATATATTTAAAAATAAAATCTGACAAAAAAGTAAATAATTTTTACGATTCTTAGTACTTTTGATTTCTTTCAGTATTTAATTATCCTAAAGGATATTTCAAATGGATAATCATAAGAATGGGAAGAACATCATCCATTAATTTTTGCTTGATTAGTATAGTCATAATAATCTTAATGCTTTAACTATTTTAGTAACCATTAATTATTGTTAACCCCACTAACCCTATCTTTATATAGTACTATAATATATTACCTAAAATGAAGTGTACCAATGATGACATAGCCACACTCCTAGTTCTCCAAGTCTTGCCGACTTAACACTAAACGATGCGGGTGCAGTGAATAAGATTGAATCTTTCTTAATCACTTTTCTAAATAAGGCCCTATGTGGCAAGAATTTAAATATAATTAGGCTCTTATTCAAATATCAGACATTGAGTGGGAAAAAAATTATTACCAACTTTAAGATTTTAATTTTTTTTTCTTTTTCTTTTGTATTCCATCTATTCAACAATTTAAATTAATAGGAATAATTGAGATTAATTGGTACTCTCAATAGCTTTAATAATTCATTGAAAGTCTTTAGTATAATAAATCGCAATTCCTTCACTAAAAAGGCATAATATAATAATGTATTAATTAATCAACAAAATAATAGTTCAAAAAAAATTGATTGATTAAAAACTAGATGTGAAGTTTCTATCATCTATCCTAAAGTTTCTTCTCTGTCTCATATTAGTTAATTATTTTTTCAAAAAATAGTTGTTCAATATTTAAAAATGGTTGTTCCATAAATTATATACAAATATTTTTAAAATGATATTTAACTTAATTACATACCAAATTCAAAAACAATAAATGAGAAATTTGCTTATTTTTCTAAAAAAAATATTCTTTAATGATTGAAATAATCAGTACATTAATAAAGAGGAATTGCTTCTGGATTGGACTAGACTATACTATAGATCAACTATTTGGAAATATATTTTCCTATTTAAATCTTGCTATATATTATTCCCTTTAAAGGAATAATTCTCTATTTGGAGAATTATTATACATTGAAATGAAATAAAGTTTTGACATTTGGATCACGTGTGGGCCGTTCTGTCCTTCTCAACCAAATCAAAAAATTCTTGAGAGGTTGATGCAGCATTAATTTCATCTTAATTCAGTATTTTTAACGTAAAATATTAATTTATCTGCTTCAAGTTTTGTAGAAAGGAAAATATTCAAAAAAGTTATTCTTTTTTTTCTTCATGTTTGATAGATCAAAATGTAGCAACATAATAAAAACAATAACTTTCTCGTGAAAATTAAATTACAAATTGATAGTATAAAGATTGTGGTGAGAGTGTGTGCTCGTTCATTTTATAAGAGGTTGTAGTATTATTTTGTTGTGGTACCATTCTTTTATTATTTGTTATTTTTATTGTTATCTATTAATTTTTGTATTTCTATTACTATATGTTTTTTTATTATCGAGGATCTATCGAAAATAATTTCTCTATATTTAAGATAAGTTTATATTTTTGTACATCTTGACTTCTTCATACCTCACTTTAAGATTACATAGAATATTAGTGATTATGATAGTAATAGTAAGATAGATAAAATTCTTCTATTTTAAATCATGAATCTCAAGTTTGGACTCTAAATATGAAAAAAAAATTATGTTAAAAGTGTTTTCCTTCAAAAGTTTCATGGAACACATCTAAATTAATCGAAATTCCCATATAAATATTAAATAAAATTGATACTTGTAACCCCCCTACACCTTAGAAATGACACGTAATTACAAGTGGCAACAACATGTTCATCCACTTGTCAGCTATATTTGATCTTTAATTAATTAAATAATATTAAATTATGGAATAGGGAATAAGAAAAATTAAATGGTCCATAGCACAAACTATATTGATGACAGAACAGTTGACCTTTAAAAAGGATTATAGTGGTTGAATGAAAATTGCAGGGAGGGATCACGGAAATGTGTGATATATATGGTATGATCCTAATTTTATTTTTAATCGGAGATCTTGAATTGGAGAGATTTGAATTAGTTGAATTTTGATTCATTGGATTATCTAGTGTATTGATGTATAACTAGGACTTGTTCCGACGCAATTATAAGTGGCTGACATTTTGCGTAAGATTTGTCACTCAATTAAGTATTACTTATTATTATGGATAAACCAAAAAAAAATTATTGAAAAAAAAATTAATTTATGAGATAATAACTAAATAATTGAGTGATCATATGAGAAACCAAACCTGAATACAACAACTAAGCAACTAGTTCATTGTCTAGCATAACATTTTCGATGTATACATGTAAAAATCAACTCAAGTATTTAGTTTATTTACCTTTAGATGTGTCCAGATACATGTATCTTGAATATATAAGGTCAAAATTAAGTATAATTTATTGCAAATATATTTATTCAAATGAATTCGGATGTATTTGGGATACATAGCAAATCTCTCCAAATACATATAAATACATCTATCCAATATCTATCTAGTGTGATTCACATGTATCTGTAATATGTATGAATCTACTCACCAATCACCTCTCTCCCTATTTTTATGTACCTAATAATAAAAATATATATATCTAATAGTGAAATATGTCTAATTACATAAAAGAATTTCCCAATAAAAATAGTGTAGGCATATATGGTCAAATAGTCCCCATTCTTTTTGTCTTTGGGTGGCCTCTATAAATAAGAGTCTCACCATTCTTTGTATTCTACACTGAAGACTTCACGTGCTCTCTTTTTCTTCTTACATCTCCCCAACTACTATAATTTTGCTGAATTATCTTAAAAAACATTAAAGTCCTTATCCCATTTCTGTTTTCTTGGAAACTGTGTAATTTATCAGTTAGACCATTATATATGTTTGCTACTCAACCAAACCTCCAAAGGTAGTTAGTTAGTTAGTTTTGAGAGACAGTGGACAAGAGATCTTATTTCCTCGTTTAATTTGGTGATTTTTTTAACATACATGGAGAAGGGAAAACAAGTGTTTGGTTCTTCGGCTTCTACTTCGTCCTTTACAAATGATTTGTTTGGTCCGAAAGAGCCATCGAAAACATCGCTCTTTGGTTCCGTTTTTGGCCCACAATCTACGGTATTATTCCGTTTCGTTTTAATTTGTTCGTCTTAGTTACTATTTGGGCTTATCAAAAGATGGTTAAAGCCACACTTAAAAGAATTATTAACTATTAGTTGTTCATTTTTTTTATTTGATTTATTATCATCAATTACTATGCTTTTAATATGTATGTGGTGATAGTTTAGATAAGGAAAAAGGAATAACTGAATATTAAGGACATGAAACTCCCGAAGAGAAAAAAAGATAGTTAATTCAAGTCTGTTTTTGACCGTCGATTCTATTTATTTTTAAAAAGAATTTGAAAATTTTATTTTTGAATTTATATCTAACATTAATTAGTTTAACCCTGTACGGTAAATGAAGCCAAATATCTTAAACAAAAGATTACAAGTACAACTTCTCTTACTCCATCCTGCATGCATCATTGCATCTATAGATATTCCTTTCTATATACGAAAAGTATATTGACCTTTTTAATTTTATTTAGAAAAACATTAAGGTAACTTTTCGATCAAGTCTGATATGATAACTTGAAAAATTGTAAAAATGATCATACTTTTTATCTAATTTTTTTTTTCTATTTTATATATATTATTTTAGGGACTTGGAAGGGATTCCACTCACTCTGTAGCTAGAGGTTCATCAAGAATCCAAGATCCAAAAAACCAGTCATGTGGAAATGCAAAATATGGAACTTCAGGTTAATTTCTCCTATATTTTTTCACTTTTTTAATAACAACTTTGACATAAAATTTAAGAAAATAAAAATAAGAATTGAACGTATGGTCAAAAACAAGTCATGAAATTTATGAAATTATAAAAATATGTCATTAAGGATATAACAACAAATTTAGTGTAATTCCACAAGTGAGGTGTAGAGAGGATGGTGTGCATGCAATCATCCCCTAGAAAAGTTATTTCCAATAGACACTCAACTCAAGTAAATCATAAGATAAGAAAATGAAATATAAAAAGGTACTATCATTCTTCTTCTTTTTATAACCGACTAATAATTAGAAAATAACGTCACATAAAATGAAATGAGAGGGAAGCACATGCCTTTAATTATGATTTTTCACCTGATGCATGTATTGGGTCCAATAAAATCTGAATGCCCATCTCAGGGGAAAGTGCTCCTTGACAAAAACGATTCTATTCTCAAGGCTCGATATATCACGACATCTCTAACTAAAAATAGAGTACTTACTACTCCACCACAATCCCGTAGACATATATATGCTTGCTTAAGTTACAAATCTCTCTCTTAATTGTTGTTCATTAATGTCATGACAGGTAATAATGAGAAGAATAATTCCATATTGTATCAGAATGGAACAACAGAACCATGCCATTTAAGTTCTTCAATATACTATGGTGGCCAAGACGTTTATTATCCACCTCCTGCCTCAACTGTAAGTATATTTTTAGCGGCAATAAAAATGTATATTAATAAAAAAATATAAAAATTTTACCAGTATTAGTTAATTGTTATTAGATCTAACATAGCTTTAGGCTTTAGAGATATTTACAAAGAGTGTTAATTGCTGCTAAAAATACATATTTAACGCAACTGTTATTAATTACCGCTAAAGATTATTTTTAGTGTAGTAGCACTATGTTTTTTTTTTCGAACTTCTTCAGTGAAAATCTTGAATTTGTCGTGTAGTAGTTGTTTGTTTTTCAATTTCTAAATAGTTTCTTTTATGTTCATGACTTGATCAGTTCAAGAAAAATGTAGAAGAAGATGATGATCAAAATGGAAACAATTCAAATTGTGCTTCAAGAGGAAATTGGTGGCAAGGTATGGAAATTAATTTTTGTAGAAAAGAATAATTATTTCTATGATTAATTATTTCTTTTAGAAATGTCATAAAAAAACTCAACTATATATTTATTTATTGTCCCACAGGATCATTATACTATTGAGGCCTTGCTTTTTTCCCTATGCAAAGTGGTTCAACCTTTTTTCGAACTCAGCGCATAGCAGAAGTTTAGTGCATGCACCGATTGTCTTTTTAGTCAAGGCCCATTTCAAGCACTTAATTAGTTAGCTTTTTTTTTGTTTTATTTTGTTGGTTTGTCTTTATGGTAATTGGCAGGACCTTAAGCCAATTTTGTAAATGTGTTTGTCCCACTAATTTAACACTTTATTAGTAGACACCTTGTTCTAATTAATTAATATCCCTTCTCTATATGGGACTATATGTGTGTGGAGAATATAATGGTTATTATTTTGTAAATAATTCTAAGAAGTTTGATTTTTGAGATGATATCCAACTACATACCAACGAAAAGTCATTACAATCGTATTCCATCATATTCATGTATTGTAGGCATATAATAGTTACGTCGTTGCATCTAAAATTTTTTGGCAAAGGTCTCAGGTTCTTCATAATAACTTATTGGTATACAAGCATATCATACAGATTTCCCAACAGTACTTATAAAAAGTAAAATATAAATAAGAATTGTGACATTCAATCTGAAAGCCCTAGAACGAACAAAAATGTTTGAAAAGTGATTTAACTATAGTTATTATTTTAAAAAGTCATATTTATTCTAGTCCGTTCCAAAAAAAAATGACATATCTTTAAAAATTATAATTACGCCGTTGCCGGGGATCGAACCCGGGTCACCCGCGTGACAGGCGGGAATACTTACCACTATACTACAACGACTTGTTTGTTATCAAATTTCTATGATTTACTATTTGCCACATTTTTCTGTCTTCTATAGTATAAATAAAATAATTTGTATATTACTAGCAATTACCATATTCTATAGTCTTGCACTTTTATTTAGCAGTCAGCAGCCCACACCTACATTATATAGTAAACCATCAATAGGGGCGGAATTAGAAGCTCATATATGAGTTCGGCGGTAGTCAGTATTATTTGTGTTAATTAAATATGTATAAATTTTAAGTTTAGAATCAGTTATGAACGCTTAAAGTAGTCACTCCGCCTCTGCATACAAGATATGGATTAATTCCTTCATCCACTATACAAAATAAATATCCATATTTATTTGTCTAATTTTATAAATCTAAGAGTTAAATCACTATTTTATACCTAGCTTACCTTTATTATTAACTAATCATTTTTAATTCATTTCTCAATATCTAGATGACTTTCAATAAATATAGATATAATACAAGTATCATTTTATTTGTTGTTTCTAGAACACACACTATGTGTGTATAACCCAACGGAAATAAAAACAAAAGGTACAACTTCAAAAGCAAGATTAAAGTGTTTCTTGAATAAGAAGATCTAAAACAACACTCGATGAGAAAGTCAGGTACATAACATAATAAATCTCCTTGTGATTCTAACAACGATTGAAACTTCTATATATTTTAAAGGGTTGCACAACTTTTATCTCCTTGAAAAAGAAACGAACTGTTATTTCAGCGACGCTTAAACCTTATCACTTAAAGATTTAATATCCTTCACAAGACGATCGAAATTAGAATAAGATGATCCACCTTCCATCAAACAATTCTTAGCTAATTTAGACATATGATTTGCTCTTTCCAAAAACTCTTCTTTTCTCAATACCATCAAATCCTTCACCATTTTCTCAACAATTTCTCTATCACATGTATCCTTCATGTCAAGCCCAATTCCCCAAACTTTTTCAACAAATCTACTATTCACTTGTTGGTCAAAAAAATAAGGCCAACAAATCATGGGCTTCCCCTCATAAACACTCTCGAGAATCGAATTCCATCCACAATGAGTCCAAAACCCGCCTACCGCGGGATGGGCCAATACTTCTTCTTGTGGAGCCCACTCCACTATATATCCCCTTTCTTTCGTCCCCATCGCTAAATCCACCGGAATCTTTGATCTCCATTCTTCTCCGGCGATGGAATCGGGTCGGATTACCCACAAAAATTTCTGCCCACTGTTAACCAATCCGTACCAAAATTCGATCAATTGATCGTTCGTCATTGTCGCGATACTCCCAAAACTAACGTAAATTACTGAATTGGGTAGCTGATTGTTGAGCCAATCGATGCAAGTTCTGTCTTCTGCCCACAAACTGTTTGATGATGGTCGCAATGTAGTTTGTTTCTTCTTTAAATGCGCGTGGAGCGGTCCAATTGGGTAGAGATTTGGGCAAATTGTCCGCATTTGATTGAGTATGGATTCATCTAATTCTTCGAATGTGTTGAGTATTAAGCCATGAGCTCGTGAATTTTCTTGACCCTCTGTTTTGAAGAGCTGGATATTTGAATCTGTTAAGTCGCCGGAGCGGCAAAAGCTCGGTAGATCACGTCGCCGGAGAAATGTTTCAGTTCCCGGAACACTTTTAATTGGTTCATCCAAGTTATCATCTGTAGATATTTGAAATTGAAGAATTAGAAGATTGTGTAAACTTGGAGAAATCATAATCTATAGGTCACAGAGTCGAGCCGTGGAATCAATTATTGATACTTGAATTAGGATAGGCGAAATGTTGCTAACTATGTTACTTCACATTGGGGTGTGACCTTTCTTCAAATCATGTGTGAATGTGGAATGCTATATGCACTGAGCGTCTAGTAATTCTAGCTCAAAATCTCAAAAGCAGAATAAATTTCAAGATTAACATAACATGTACTCAACTGATAATGCAAATATATATATGCCAATCGAATTTCGAAAAAGAGTAGAAGAATGAAATCTATTGCGTGGCATAATAGATCATTACGCTTCAATCGAGTTAGGCCTTCTTCATTGCCAACCATACCTGATAATGGTGTGAGAAGGTGTAAACAGACCAAGAGCCATAGTAACAAAAAGACTATCCATTTAAGAAATCACTAAAATTTCAATAGTAAATAAGTTCAATATCAAATAACGTTACATAGACGGACATAAAATTCTAGCAATAACACAAATCTTAAGCTACAACACGCGAAAGAATGATATCATGAATTATAAGTGGATCTTAACAAATTTCCCATCAAAACACTAATACGACTACAAACAAATTTGTTATGAATCATGAGTGGATCTTAACATACAGATCATTACACTTCAACCGAGTTAGGCCTTCTTCGTTACCAACCATACCTAATAATGGTATGAGAAGGCGAAAAGAGACCAAGAGCCATAGTAACAAAAAGGCCATCCATTCTAAAAATCACTAAAATTTCAACAAATACTAAATTTTGAATCTAAAATCTCAATACTAAATGAGTTCAATATCAATAACTTTACATAAACGAACATAAAATTCTGGCAATTACACAAATCCTAAGCTACAACACGCAAAAGAATGATATCATGAATCATGAGTGAATCTTAACATACAGATCATTACACTTCAACCGAGTTAGGCCTTCTTCGTTACCAACCATACCTAATAACGGTACGAGAAGGCGAAAAGAGACCAAGAGCCATAGTAACAAAAAGGCCATCCATTCAAAAAAATCACTAAAATTTCAACAAATACTAAATTTTGAATCTAAAATCTCAATACTAAATGAGTTCAATATCAATAACTTTACATAAACAGACATAAAATTCTAGCAATTACACAAATCCTAAGCTACAACAATGATATCATGAATCATGAGCGAATCTTAACAAATGTCCCCATCAAAGCACTAATACAACTACAAACATCATCCCTAAAGTACTTAAAATCACAAACAAGAGCGTGGTTACATACAAACCTGACACATAAGATAACAATAATCGTTTTCAAGACGATCAACAACACTAACTATACTCATAACAAATTTGCATTATTCAAGTTCAATAAGTTCAAACAATCATATACTAACCTTCGAAAGGATATTCCCCGGATTCAATGAGTTTAGGAAGGCAAAAGAAGATCCAAAGACAACACGGACTAATCGTTCGAACACAAAAAATAGGTACACTAATCTCATCAGCAACATCACAAGTAAATCCCAAAACTCCATCAGCTATAATACAACTAACTCGTCGTCTTTCTTTCCCATCAAGATCAAAACAGAGCAAATCAGAAGTCAACATATCTTTAAACAGAGTCTTTGTTTTAGTCCTCAAAGAGTCAAAAACCTCTATAAACTTTCCTCCATCTCGAGGATGATCATCTGGTAATCCATCCGATATCGTCTTGATTTGAAAACCAGGACATTGATCAAATCTTGATGTTATATCGGTGTGAAGAACGAGACGATTGTGAATGTTTTCAGTGAGAAGGATGGTGATATGTAAGCCTGAAAAACAGAGGAGTTCAGCAAGTTTGAACATTGAGTTCACAGGGCCTTGTAATGGTAAAGGGAAAATGAGTACATGAGGAGGAAGTGATTCTTGTTCATCCATGGTAGGCTAATGTTGAAGAGTTTCAATAATGGTGATCTTGTTATACAAAAATTTGGAACTTATTGACTAGCTAGAGTTCATCCAAATAATTGACACCTTTGAAAACGCTCATTTACTTGATTAATTAAACTTAGATATATTCCTAATTTGTTATATGACATAGCAAGTGATTTCAAACACTTGTAGAAGCATGACGACTCTTAATAAAAAGTCGGGAGATGTGTTGAAAACACAGCTAAATTTTGTGAGAATTTAGTAGTGCATTTCACTCATGTTATAAGATTGAGAGTGTATCAAGTTCAGTTAGTCAAGAAAAATGAGTAATAAACTAATAATTCATGCCGAGTTGAGAAGTGTTATCAATTCTTCTCCTTTAAATAAAAATATGTAGAATATATCAAAATATTTTTTAATATTGTAATCTTAAACCTGTAACATAAAATAAAGTAAAATAGAATAAATAAATTAAAATGGAAGTATTTGTCAAGTTGATAGAGTTAAGAAATATTATTTCTGTTTTTTCAAATATAATAATGTGATGTTAATTAATTAGTGCTTCTTTTTCATTGGAAAGGGAGTAGGCAGGGGTAGGTAGTGAAATCGAACTTTGATACTACTATTATTAATAAAAAAAAATTATTCTCTAAGTGGCTATATGAATTTTTAAATATATCTTTTCTGTGTTTGCACCATTATTTCTATCGCCAAAGCACTTTTTCTAACAAAGATCTCTATGCAGATACATATGCATTCAAATAATATTATTAAATATTATTTTCCTGTTTCAATTTGTTAACCACATTTTTTCTTTTTTAGTCAATCTTGAACAATAGCGGTAAAAAGAGCAAGGATAAACCCAAAAAAAGAAAAACTAAAAATTGTGGGGAATGATCAAATTTACTTTTAAACGATGTGAAATAGTTAAAATTGACCATGAATTATGCGAAAAGTTCAAACTTTACCCTTCGTTTAAAAACATTTTAAAATAAGGGAAAATTTGATCCCGACTTGTAAAGATGAGTGTGTATTTAACCTAACTATTAACGGAGGACAAATCTATTCCATTTTACATGATTAAGGAGCAAATATAACCATTTTCCATATAACGTATTAAGAATCTAAACTACAAATCACATNTATATTTTTTAAAATTTTGTATAATATTATATTCTTGCACCCGTACTACAAGAAGTTTAAATGGTCCACATGGTTAAATGTTGAGCTTTTGACCTTGAGGATTAAGGATCAATTCTCGCTTCAGTACATTTTACTTGGTGCACCCATGTTCGAAAAATCCTAGATTCGCCTTGGTGCACCCATGTTCGAAAAATCCTAGATTCGCCTCTGATTTTACATGATTAAGGAGCAAATATAACCATTTTCCATTATAACGTATTAAGAATCTAAACTACAAATCACATCCTCCAAAGCGTCCTAAATACTTCTCTTTGAAATATCGAAGACCCTTCCACTTAAACAAGTGTAGGGGATATGAAAGTCATTTTACAAGATATAAATAATCATAAACGGATTCAAGTTAATATCATAATAATAACTGAATTCACAGTTAAATATATGTGAATATTTAGTGAATTTCTATTTATATGTAGAGTCTAAACAAAAGTTACTTAGGTTCACATGAATCGTAATTCGTAATCAACGTCGTAGATCCATACAGTTCAGCTTTTATATACACATAGTCCACATAAGATTTCATAAGAGTAATAATTACATGTAATGATCTATAATAAGTGAAATTAATTAAGAAAAACCTACTTGATCAAGTAAAATAACATTGATAGCGTAAAAATTCTTTATATTATCAGAGTATATTATGCAATTATACAACCCTAGTAAATTCACTATCAAACCAAAGTTACTGAGATGTGTATGTATATATGAAAACACTTTACACAAAAAAAAAACCATATCCTATGATTCTCTATGTACAAAAATGATCACAGAATATTAATACTTATCTACATATACATGTTAATCAGACTCTCCAAAAATGTACTTTTAGAGGATCAGACACGCACACATGACACGCCGAACATTTTTTTAAGAGTCAGATCAACATAGATATACTATTTACAAGTCTTCCCCTGCCTCAATACTAGTCCTCTGAATCTTCATCAATAGCAACAATTTTGGCAGCACCTTTTATAGCAGTTATAAATCTAGGATTATTAACATGATGAATAATATTCTTGGATTCAAGCCTTGAATTCTTGTTTATATCATCATCATCACTAATAATTTCTTGATCATCCTCTTTTTTCATGTCACTTGGTGGTAAAAAACAATCCAAAGATAGTCCCTTTATGTTAAAATCAACTTCTTCAATTGTCCAAACTTCTTCCATCCTAGTCCTTGTATGTCCTTCTGAGTTTTCGCCGAATCTGAATAAGGAAACACATGTCTTGCCAGCATGTGCTATGTTAACACCATCGATTGTTCGATATTCTTGGATTAATGACTCCATTGTTGTTTCCCAAAAGACATCATCTTTTGGAGATTTTAGTCTTAGAAGATGTGAATCTTCAAGTTGGACTAATAGTCCTGTTCTTTGGCTAAAATAGCCCCAAACAGTATGTCTCATAATTTCAACATTGCTACTACTTCTTGCTTTTAGAGATGAGGGCTCTGCTTCAAATTTTAGTACAAAGCAATCTTCACCATGCACTGGCTTTTCGCCTATGCAAATCGAATCGGAGAACATATCAGCAGTAGACCTTGGATCAAGACCCTGTCAACATGATTAATCGACATAATCAGACGTTGTTGAACACATGGTATTAGAGCAGACACAGACTTTAACATGGTATCAGAATAGAGCGGATACAGACACATGACATGTTGATGATATAATTAAGTAAATAAAAGTGTCATTTTAGGCCAATTCACAACTAGTATCCACATAAACAGAGAACCATATTATTCATTCAACAACTATTTTCTTTTTCCAATTTAGTGCCTCATAGTTGAGTAAATATGTCATTTTCACTGGTGCTGACTTTTTTTTGGGGATCCGTACTAGTTTTCGCATCAACTTGCCTATAGAACAACTTGAAGGGGTCAAGTTGTGAATGAGGTTTCGAGTTTATTCGAGCCATGTGACACACAAGTGACAAGACTAAGAAGTGTGTACATTCACAAAATTGTCAATTGAACCTAACTACTAGTACTCGAGGTTGTGTCCTAAAATCCAGAATTCATTAGGTTCAAATCCCGACTCTAATTCTGCTTGAAAGGGTCAAGTTGTGAATGAGATTTTAACTTTATTCGAGTCATGTGACACACAACCTGGCCTCTTGATAAATAAGACTTTGACAAAAAAATAAATAAAGGAAGGACTCCAAATAACAGTAATGTTGACTTCTTGACACCAACTTTTTTTCAAAGGCTAAGAAGTGTGTATATTCACCAAATTGTCAATTGGATCAATTTTATTGATAAGATAAAATGACATCCTAGGTCCATATTAGGTGTGACATGACCATATGTTTGTGATACGTGTGAGTTCAATTCTTATTGTCTGAATTGAAAAAAATACCTGTAAGGAACGACGAAGAGGCCTAGCAGGGCCACGAGATGCGTGAGAATGATGCCATGGAGTTTGTCTCCAAGACACCTTACCATCACTTCCAGCACTGATTTTACATCCTGAAACTACAAGCTCAATGCTCCAAAGATCAGGTCTTTTTTGCCACAACACAAATCCTCCCATTTCCCCTGTCCCATTTTTCGCGGTTTTGATCTTCATTACTTTGCCATTGTTCAATCCTAGACCATCTCCTTCAATAAATTCAGACGCCATCATCTTCACCTTCCCCATCGCGTACATACTATTGATTGAATTCAAAGCATGTTCTCCTCCCGCGGCAGCTATATATTGTTGTACTATATATTTTGCCATCGAAGCCTCCTGTATAAATGTATCAACCATTGATTAAGTGAACAAATAAAGTATCTCGAGAACTCTATAAAGATCGAATTAGGTTTCATTGTCTTAATAAGCAAATCCATACATAAATTTCATTGTAAATTTATTTCCATTTGTTCAAGTACAATAGCCTAGAGTTGGTAAGAGGTAACAAGTAGTACTTAATAAACTAGTTCAAGTATATGCAATCTCACCAAACACAAATAACTAAAAACAAAGTTTCATCTACTTGTCTAGTCAAGAACTTGTATCTAAAGGTACACAAAAATATATTATTGTTCCCTCTGTTTCAATTTATGTGACATTATTTTCTTATTTATCCTTCTTTTGATTCAGTTTATGTGAACTATTTTCTTATTATTCCTTTCTTAAATAATTGATACATTTTTATATTTAAAAATAATTAACCTTACACTTCACCTTTTTTAACTTTAATTACCGTAAAACCTTTATATCCCTATAAATGTTATGATATGTTTGAGTTTGCAAGTATCTCAAAACTTTCACTTTTTTTACTTAAATTAGCTACCGAGTTAAACTCACATAAAAACTGAAACGGAGAGAGTTTCCTATAACACATACACACACAAAAAAAAAAAGTTTCAGTTCGTATATTGTTTATCTTTCGAATGATTCCTCAACCAATAGTTATTATTTCTCATAAAGTCACAATTTCTTGATCTTTTCCAATTTTCTTCAACAAATAAACCGACTTTTCTGACATAATAACTATTAATTGAGTGACCATATCAAAAATCAACTCTATCACACTAACACATATTCTTGATTATTGAGTCCTATACGTGGCACCTCTGGTATTTCGAGACTCAAACAAGTCTTTTTTTGACCATTTGACTCTCTAAATCTGACCCGTACCATATAAATTGAGACAGATACAATATCAAAGAAAGTTGAGAGAATTGTAAAAAGAACTTACAATAGGATGATCATTAATCTTCTTATTAAGAGAATGCTTGTTGCATTTAATAGGATGAGGAATCAATGGAGCAGCAACAACACCAAGCAATAGTTGAATCTCAGCATTTCTTCCACCAATTACTGAAACAGCACTTGATTTATAATAATAATTATCATGATGATGATGATGATGATTATTACCACTATGAGATTTAATCCAAGATTTCATATTTTGCCACGACTTAACATGATTCTTATGTGATGAATTAACAAACATTTCTTCTGGAATTGGTACTTCAAGTACCGTTTCCAGACCATCTTCGTTATCCAAATTAGGACACAACGTTCTCATTTGTTAACTCGATATCAAATTTGAAATAAATAAGCTTTGAGCTTATGAATATTGGAGATTTTGGATATGAAAGAATAGAAGAAAGAAGAGAGAAAGTTAGTAATAATAATGCAAATGTATGTAATGTATTATTGGAATTATATTACAAAGTTTTTTTTTTGAATAATACAGAGAACCAACCGACCAATGAGGAGTCATCCACACACAACGTGCATTTCTTTGTCTAATATTGTCGTGACAGCACGAATTTATTTTTTTTGTTTATTTTTTTTCTGTTTGGAGTTTTTTTTTAAAAAAAAAATTTATATAATGTACTTTTTGTTGTATATTTTTGACTAGTGGTTGAAATATATGTTAAGGAGTGAATTTTAGTTAGGAGACTTATGAGTTTTTCTTTTTGTGAAAGCGTGGATTGCGCCTTAATGGATTCCTAACTCCACGGCTTAACTATCATATGAATCGGAATAATTTTTAGCGGCAATAAATATGTAAATGGTAAAGTCTTTATTTGTATTAGTTAATTGTTATTGGATCGAATGTTGCTATAGAGTTTAGAAACATTTATAAAGAATGTTAAATGTTACTAAAAGGGCATATTTAGTGGCAATTAAGTTATTGTCGTTAATTAATTGTTGCCAAATAACGTTTTTGGTGTAGTGGATCATCAGAACAAAAATAATTTTTTTTAACGGCAATAAATATGTATATTACTCCCTCCATTCCATATTAATTAAATTTTTGAGGTGTTTCACACCCTTTAAGAAAAGTAGATTAAGACATAAATTGAACATAATTTTCCATTTTTACCCTTATTAATTATTGTCAAATTTATTGAAGTCATCACATTGAAAATCCAAATGAAGGATAAAATTGGAAGAACACTCTAAAAGTAGTCTTGAAAAATGAACAATTAAGTTAATTTGAAAAATGGAAAATGCCTCAAAAATTCAATTAATATGGAATGGAGGGAGTAATAAAGAGTGTTAAAGTTTTCATTGACATTAGTTATTTATCACTGAATTCATTGTGGTTATAGGCTTTGGAGACATTTACAAAATAATATTAATTATCACTTAAAAATATATATTTAATGGCAATTAAGTTATTATCGTTAATTAATTATTGTTAAAGATCATGTTTGGTGTATTGTGTTAAAGTGAAAATTATTAATACTTTCACATATAGTAAACATAAAATCATATTTGTATGTTATAGTTATAGTTTGCATAATTGCGCTCCATAGCAAATTTTATGTTTGCTATGGAGCTTTTGATTTGTATAATTCGCGACAAACATCCAATTTTATACAAATTGTTCAGTTTTGTATAAATTCATTTATATATTGTAATTTGTATAATAAGATCTGTATTTGTATAATTATAAGTGTATAGAACGAAAATATATGTATTTGTATTTGTATATCCACTTTTCTCTCGGTTTATACAAACACAAACACATTTTATACATTTTATACCTAAATGTATAAAATGACTAATTGTATATCGAATCAGATGGCAAAAAAAAAAAGATATTTGCTGCAAATTACAATTAAAATAAACTATGACTATAACATTTAATTTGAATTAATAGTTTGTTATTTCATATAATTTTCCCAAATTATTATCTTTATCTCACTTACTAGACGATGAAACATACATAGTTGTAGGTTTCAAACTTTAACCAATCCGATCAGACACTCATAATGTAATCTTTTAATTTAAAATTTGTCATCATCTTCTTCTTCTTTTCAATCATAATTAATAATTATACTAACACATGACAGGCTAATAAAATCTTTCCATAATCCAATTTCTTTTTCCCTTTCTAATAATGTTTATGGTTTGCTGTTTAACAGGCATAGAGATTTGGCTTGTTCTCAATATTTATCCACCCTTCACTAATCACCTATGCACTATGATTATAATTAGTCGCAGGGTGGATTCAGAATTTAAATTTATATTATCGAATAAATATTTATAATTTTTAACATAATCGTAAAATAATAACAATCAAGTTATTAGTTTATATTTGTTATTTATTGTAATTTTCATTTATAAATTTATATTTTACGATTTAGATGAATCTGATATTAATATTTTGTATTCGTCTGTATTAAAATTATTATAGACTATGGTACTTAAATTGACTTAAAAAAAGACCTCAATCATGTCATGCACGTTCACACACGAATCCAATCCATTTTAGTAATTGCCAACACTAACAGGATTTGTAGAGATTTACATTAATAAAAATTAGATTTATCACCAACTACTTGGAATTAATTAGAATCAATAAATTCATATTGTTATATTTTATTATAAACAAAAATAATAATAATAATAATAATAATAATAATAATAATAATAATTGTCTTTCAATATCTAATTAAAAGGGTGCTAATAAAGTCTTTATTCTAAGCACCCAAACTTTTGAGACCTTAACGGAATAATAAGACTATCTGATTGTAATTGATAGATCGAAAATATTCACCGATTATTTTCACAGATATATTAATTGAACTGATGAGGAAAGAACAAATAATAGTGTTTCACATGAAATTTTTTTAGCGAAAATCTGTTTCTCAACATGTGTTTTTCTCTCTGAGCTAAATTGATGAGAAATGAGTGCAAAAATTATATTTTATAGCACAATTATTTTTACCTCGATTTCTAATAATAATTGAGTGACCTTTAATAGTTCATCTAACTAAAATCAATAGATATAACTTCATTAATTAACAACTAGCTAATATGGCCACTTGAAAACATGTGCAAACAAACATCTTTTCAAAATTTGAAATAAAAGTGTCTTGGTAAAAATACAATTTATCATATGATTCAATATTTAATTCGAACAATCTATATTTCGAGTATCAGAATAAAACTTATTGACACTTTAAGAAATTGACTATGTATTAAGCCTTACTTTTAACATACTAAAATAGTTTAAACTATAATACTATATATAAGTAACTTATAAGTTATAATCCAAATTCATAAATTCTTAGACAACCTAAGATTAACTAAAGTTTCTTGTTCAAGTAGTTTCTTCAATGAGAACAAAGTGTTTGCCAAGTTCACTTAATGTACTCAATTTCACTTCACTTGCAAAGAAAACTAGTGTTTCAAAAGTTATATATTTTACCATAACATGAAGTGACATATTTCCTTTTTTTGGCCTATACTATGGGTGTAGTTTCACTTTCTTACCTAAATTGAAAGACAATATATATAGCCTATTCTTGCATAAAGGGTAAGAAATGAAGGAAAAAATTCAAAGGGGACAAAATGAAAAATTATTGGGGGAGAAGAAATCAATATATCCATCCACTTCAATTTATATTATATTATGATATTTGACTGAATATAAAATTTAAATAATAATAAAAATATTTAAAACTTGGGGTTTAAAAAACATTGTACTTTTTCCTTGTGTTCTCTTCTCTCCCTTAGTATCCAACCTAAAACAAAATAATTGAATGGAAAAGTGAATTTAGAATTTTGAAATTATGTGTTCTGAGTTTTAGAATTTTAAGCTTATTAGGTTCGGAATTAACAATAAATATAAAATTTTGATTAAAATTATTGGTTCTATCAAACTTGTAACAATAGAATTCTAGTTTCGCTCTGATTCAATGATCCAAATAAAATAAACAAAATACTTTTTTTTAAAACAAAAATCATATTTATTTTGAAGTAAGTGTAGCTAAGCCTTTAATTTGTCTAGTATTCTCAAGCAAAGTAGAAGGATATTTGAAACGAGAAAAAGAAAAAAAGGTGAATTTGTTTGCTTAAAAGCAATGACACCATAGGAGTGTAAATCAAAGAAATTATACTTTAAGCTATGCCCAAAAGCTTGAAATAGGAAAGGGACAAAAATAATATTTTGGGTCAACTTGGGTCAGTCGATTGTAAATAATCGATAAGTATTATATGTTTGATAAATATTTTTACGTGTGTAGTTATTTAATTGAATAAAAGAGTTGAAATTTATAATAAACACATGATGTGTTTGGTAAAAAATATATTGATAAATGTTTCTTTTGATAAAATAACTAACATACACTTAATTTATTTTCAAAAGAATTATTAACTTAAAAGTATATTTGTAAGGTATTTCGAGAATTAGAAAAAAAAATCAAGGATAAAATAATAAAAAATATTGGTCAAATTAAATTTATTAGCTGAAAAATTATAAATTGAGGAATGATTGATTTTATAACTTCAAATATTTACCAAATATATAAATAAATCAAACTATACATATAAATTAATTTGACCAGCTTATAAATTTATCTAACTACCTTATTTGTACTTGTAATAAGTGGTTGAACATAATTTGATTGAATTTTTATTTTATTTTTAAAAAATTATTCCAAGTGCATATATATATACACTCCTAAGTGGAACTACTGTTTCATCTTATTTTATTTTTTTGGCTATAATAATATAATATTTTTGCAATGATAAGGATGAATATTATAAACTTATCCATCTGTAAATATCAATATATGCCAACCCACAACATATCCACAAAGATTTCATTTTGTAGTTAAGAAATTTGAAGGGAGGATTTTATTCTGCAAATCTCATAGTGATCTTCCTATGGATGATACTCTCTAATTAAATACTTATAGAATAATTACAATTCTAAAAACTTCGAAACTAGTTTATAAAATATATAAAGTATATAAATAGTTTATACTTATACAAAATATGTATATAATATACGTGAAAATTGATGTTGTAGATTATTTACATTTTTTAAGCTTTATAATCTTTTTATAAGAGATTATTATTTTTATACATAAACACTAATATATAAGAAATTGATGATATGGGCTTCATATGTACAAGACAATGAAAAGTTTCATGAATAATTTTTTTGGTTTTCATGCATAGATTTGAAGGTTTTCCTATTGTATTGAGTAGGTGAAATAAAAATTCGTTCGTTTCAATTTATGTGTCATTTTTTTCATTTATTGAGAGTCAATATACTTTATCTTTACAGCTACATTAGATTAGATCAACTAAAAATTTAAAATCAAATTTTGATATTATAAAACTATAAGAAAAATACTACATATAAATTGCAGTTCTTTTCATATTAATACGATAAAAAAATTGAAATATTAATTAAAATTTACATAATTTGAATATCGAAAAACGAAAAGTGGCACACAGGCAAGGAATATTATTATTACTTTTTACACTTGTTCATCTTCCATTGGACTTATTCATGGAGTGACTATAATTTCCTACTTGTCCTATTCTAATATCTAGGTATATCTTGAAGGTATATACTTGTAAAATAAAATAAAAAGGTTGATCTTGAAAAGTATAATACCTATAACGTATTCAATATTTAAAAAAAGTGTTAAGCACGTTAGCACATTAATATTGGTTTTACCCAAAACTTCTTCAATACTTCCAAAATTTTCTTTCAATTTTCTATAGAAATTGAAAATAGTTTCTTTTCTTTTCATGTTTGATTGAAAAGAAATTTTCAATAAGCCTTTGTTTCACCTATTTTATATCTTGCCGTTATTGACTTGAGTCTTTGATATAAACACTAGATACAAATCTGTTACATAATTAGTCATTCGACCAAAAAGTAACAAAATTTCCAAACTCACTACTTTTAGCCATAAAACAATAACATGTACTAACTAATAAAATCAGATCAATATTGCTCCTACTTTCCTAGCCGTCAAGATCGAAAAATAATATAATTATCGCGCTAGGATCCACCATTTCTACTTTCCTCTTCATCGTCACAAAATCGATCACTCATTGTATACACTCATTATACACTTTCTTTCCCCTTCATTATTGTATATAATGTGTATATTTATTATATAATCGATGTATACTCACCAAGTATAGAGTATACATTGAAGATACAATCGCCTCTCCATTAACCATAAATACTATATATACTATATAAATAATGTATGTACACATTATTTATATATACACATTTTACACATTATATATATAAAAGTCAAGCACCTATTGACTTCCATCATATTTAATAGATTTACATAGGCAATTAGAAAAAAAGAAAAGAGAAGTATTGAATAGCACTCATAGCTTTCCCTCTTTTAATTATTTGGAGCTCTCTTTTGCGATCATTTTAACTTTGAAATTTTATATGCTTGGAGCTCCTATAAGTCAAATAGTAAATAAAAGGTATACATACGATAAACTCAAGTATTCATAAACTTTTTTTCATGTGTTACGTTGTTATTACTAAAGTACTAATTCAATAATATGGGGCAAGAGTTGTCAAAGTTGGGATCATAGCATTCTTAAACATGACATGTGTTTATAAGTGGTAGGTTTCCAATTATCTCAAAAGACAAAAATGCTTTTTCTGGACATTTATTTTCTTTCTTTTGGCAGCAAAGCATATAGGGGTGTTCGTGGTTCGGTTATTGATTAAAATCAAAATCAAATCAATCTAGTTAGTTTTTTAAATTTCTAAAATCAAATCCAACCAAATGAAAAAAAATAACCGTCCGTTTGGTTACTGTCGATTTGATTCGGTTTGGTTTAGTTTTTCTGGTTTATCCTGTTTGAAAGTAATAGTAATTTTTTTAGGACTTACGTCAATAGACACAAACATCTAGCACATGAACAATCCACATAAAAGCTATTTTCGATTCAATTCAGCAATTAAGCAATACTAGAGTTATCATTACACGAACAAAGTGTTTCAATTAAGAGAAAGTGTGACTATTTTATGTGAAGTTGGGTAGGTAAAGACTAAAATGGATTTTAATGGATTTGGACTTAAGATTATTATAGTTGGACTAAAGTGTTGAGCTTGAGGAAATTGTAAAGTTAAAGACTTAAGTAAATAAAAATTCAATAAGATATTTATATTTTATTTATGAATAATATATAAATAATTATAAAATTTATATATCTAATTTATCGGTTTGGTTGGATTATTTTTGCGATTTTTTTAGTAAAACCAAAAACAAACCAAATAATATCGATTTTCAAAATTTTGAACCAAACCCAACCAAATATCAATTTTTTTAATCGGTTTGGTTCAGATTGTTGTTCGGTTTGATTTTTTAACCATAACCATGAACAACCCTAAAAGCATATATGATAATGTATTACTTTTTTTCATAAATAATTATAATGTATTATCTAATTGTGAATATGTGATGTGGTGATTTTTTCATTGTTCATTGTATTTAAAGTTGTATATTAATTACGTAATTGTTAGACATGTGGAGTGAATGAATCTCTATAGTTATGCAATTTAAACATGTAATTTTAATAGTAAAAAGTAATTTGTTGAATTCTAATACTCATTTGAAATTGTTATTTTTATGTCTATGTTGTTTTATTATTATTATTATCAATTAGTTATAAATAAAAAAACCAAACCAATCTGTCTTTTTTATTTTATTGGATTTCAAAATTTTAAAAATCAATTAAACTAACTTGGTTAGAATTATATCTAGAATTATATTACCATTAAATATAAAGTAACACTACAAACTTAACATAAAACACGAGTAATTAATTAAGTGGTGAGACGAACATTCACAAGTAAAAGGATCAAAAGTGTACATTTCAACTAATCGAAGTTATATATGCTTTGGATAATATTACAGGGACTAAAATTACCATTTAGCGATAAATGAAGGACTAGAAGTAATATTAACCAAATGAGGTGGTTACCAAGGCAGTTCAAAGGGCCGACTTTGTGATGTTACAATTATACCCCTACTACACATGACGAAATACGACGTCGTAGTAATGAAATATATACCTAAACTATAAAAAGGATATCGAAGTCATTTAAAATAAAGAATTTTACAAAATCGTAATTTACGTGAACAACTTTTTCAGTTAAAAAGGCACTGTTGTCTATACAAACTGAAAGACCTGATAACAATAAGCAGAGAAGATGAATGAAAAGGCGGAACAGAACGGTTACGCCGCCGCCGGCGACGGCGATGGCGGCGACGGAGGATGTACTTTGGTTGATGCCGGTGATGCGATGTTGCACGGAGGAAGAGGAAGTACAGTTAGTAGTGGAAGAGTCAAAGAGCCCTGGTCGCCGGAGGAAGATGCAATACTGACTGAACTTGTTAATAAGTTTGGTGCAAGGAATTGGAGTATGATAGCGCAAGGAATTGCAGGTCGTTCTGGGAAATCGTGCCGACTTCGGTGGTGTAATCAGCTTGATCCGGTGCTTAAACGCAAGCCTTTTACTGGTAAAACCTTCGGCTTTTTTTTTGGTTTAGCTTTCTATTGAAGTTTGTTAGTTTTTTATAGATACGTAATATGCTGTTATTTTATCCTTTTTTGTTTGAAGTGCTTTCGGATTTTTGAATTTTTTTGTTCGATGGCTTTTTATTAGGGCACATTTTTTGTTAGCAAAGGGAGGTTTTTTGGTGCTTATATTGGATTGTGTTTATATATTTGAGTTTCAATTAAATACTTATTCTTCTGCATTGGTATATTTCTGTGTTTTCATAACTATGTTGCTTAGAGTCTCCGAAAATGTTGCTGCACCTGTGTTGGATCCACCAAAAATGCATCCTTTTTGAAAGATGTCCGAGCAATATAGGTTTTCTATTTCACATGCCCTACACCCTCCCTTTACAAACACACACACCTGAGAGAGAGAAAAAAACATGTGTGTGCGTCTCCTTGGCTGATAGCCCCTCTGGTAGCTTAGTGTTACACTAGAATTTCGAGATTTAGTGCCTCCTTACTCCTTAGTATAGGACTAGTACTATAAAGTCTGATTTTCTTACAGTGGTTTACTGATGCATGCTTGTGTCCTCGGCAAATATTACCCAAGTTTACTAACAAGTAATATAGTGTTATGTTCGAGTCATTAGAGATGTTCAGCACCCAATTTGTTAGAATCCCCTGTATAAAAATCATTGAATGGTAATTATAAATGTAAATGAAATGAAATCTTGACGAATGGTGCATGAGGTCTAACTATGTGCAATTTAGGTTTCTTTGCCATCTGGTGAATATGTTATTTTAGATTGGCCTATAGTTGCTTTGTTACTTGTGTCTGTGCCTGAGATACAATAGGTCTTCAATCTCCAAGTTCTTTGTTACTTGTGTCTATGCCCGAGAGACAATAGGTCTTCAATCTCCAAGTTTAACTCAGACATAGCTCCCTTCACTCCCTCCCTTAAGAGTTATTTGCTTCAAGTGAACATACCTTGCTAATGCTTGCAAATGATTAACATTTTCTTTTCATGATGAGGTAGAATTTGTTCTAGCTGAGATTGCTTCTTTATCAAATGTTGTCAAGAGTAATTGCTTACTCTGTCTCTATCTCTTTCTACAAGATGAACATGCAATTTGGAAACATGAAATATACTTGTCTCTAGTTGCACTTAGCTTTAGGCATCAACTTTAGTGGAGTTCACAGTTCACCTTGTGTCACTTTGGTGTTACCATTTGCTGAAGGTTAATGGAAATGTGGTTTCTACCTAGTCTGCCACTGGCAATGTTATAGATAATCTTCTTTGTTAATAATTTTCTATAGCATCTAAAAATGTCCTTTTGCTGAGTTGTTCTTTGCATGGTAGTTCTTGCTATTGCTAGTTGCTCTGTGCATGGATGGAACCACTACATTGTTGAACGGCAAGAAGATATGAGGATGGTCTAGTAGCTATTTAAGTGGCCAGATGACGACATAGGTGATGCATAGAACATACTAAACTTTAATCCCAAGTCAGTTGTGGTGTTTGCTATGTGAATCCTTCGCTATTTATTTTGCATCATTCTCACTATATATTTTATATTGTGAGGAAGGAGGATTCATCGTAAAATGACTAGTTTTATGATGTTCATTCACCTTCTTTCTTTATCAAGATTTAGGGCCAGCAAATGAGCAAGCTCCCACTGGCGGAGTTACGTGATGATGCATGATTTGCTCATTTAACGAGTGCTTGGTGATGCAAAGAGTACAAATGGATATATCTAGGCATAATTGTATTATGATTTTTAGTGACCAAAGCTGCTCTCTTCATTCATGTAGCTTGTATTACTTTTCATGGATGTCTATTTATTACTTTTATTAACCAAAGCTGTTCTTGTAGTTTGTTTTACTTTTAGTCTTGCAATGCTTAATGAAACTTAGAACTTTACATTAAACTCTTGATTTGATGCATAAACTTTACACTGAAGTATGAATATTGTGATGTTTCTTTTCAGCAGCACATCACAGCTCTGTCCCACTGAGCAAGTGCACTTTCCTTAAAAGGCGGTAGATTATACAGTTAAAATAATGCTTACGAGTTTTTCTTTCTGTGAATTTGTTTAATAGTCAAATTATCTTGGTTTTGGGACTTCTATTCATATTTAGTTTAATTTAGTAGAAGCAAGAGTAATCATTTCCATTAAGAATCTCCTCGATCCATGTTATTTTAATGAGTCATGACCATATTCTTCCCTGAAGCCTAATCAAAGCTTTCTTTGCTGCAGATGAAGAAGACCACATTATAATTAATGCGCATGCCGTCCATGGAAATAAATGGGCCGCAATTGCAAAATTGCTCCCTGGTAGAACAGACAATGCAATTAAGAACCACTGGAACTCTACACTAAGGCGTCGATTTGCAGGGCTATGGAGGGTTAAACCAGTATGCAGCATGATGTTAGATGATAGTAGCATTTACAAAGCCAAGGCATTATCTGAAGAAACTATGTCACGTGAAGATGTTAACCAAATTAAGCCCCTCGAAATGCAAGAAGTTAGTCGTACTGAGTGCATGACCAGCCAGTCTGAAGACAAAGATCAAATATATGGGACGTGTGGTATTCCTGAGAAAACTCCACACTTCGCTTTTGAAAGAAGTCGTCCTACATCTATGGGAAACAGTGATCCACCTGCTTCTCATCCAACTGAGAAAATTGGCGCATTTAATGTTTATAACCCTTCTGTAACTTCAAGAATAGTGCCAATGCAGGGGCCTCTGATCCACACTTTCTCACCAGACTTTGATATATGCAAACTTCTTGAAGGTGTATCTGGTGAAACCATAGTTCCTCAGGGGTGTGGCCATGGTTGCTGTGCAGCTACCACCAAGAGCACCTCCAAAAGTTCATTGTTGGGTCCCGAGTTTGTTGATTACGAGGAACATCCTCCTCTCCTCAGCCATGAGTTAGCTTCTATGGCCACAGATTTGAACAACATTGCTTGGATCAAAAGTGGACTAGAGAAAGCTGGCAAATTATCCAGTCTAGCCACAAGCCAAAGAAATTCTCAACGTAGTTCTGCTCAAGTGGGTTTTGGATAACAGGGCACAAAATTAGATAACTCTTTTTGGAAGGACCAAGCCCGTCAATTAGGATGATGACCGATGTATCTTCGAGACTTCAACTCCAATGTCTATGCTAAATATTGGATTGCCAGCTTCTGTTTCTTCTTTTTCGCGGTTTATTTATGACATACATATAAGAGCATGTACACTAAACTTGGGGATGAAAAAAAAGAAGCATTTTGTGCTTGAAAATTGCAGACTGGGAAGGTGCTCATTTTGTAAAGTTGCTGTATGGCTGGCAAATGAAATGGTCGTGGTGACGCTTTTGGCCTATGTTTATTTTAAATTCCCATCAACTCTATTTCCATTAATCGTTTTCTGGATTGGGTGCTTTTGAGCCCCGAGTGGTCTATTGGAACTGGCTTCTCTACCCCCAACAAAGGTAGATGTAAAGCTCGATTACATCCTATCATTATTGCAAAATTACATTTAACCAACCTATAGAAAGTTTGGCTGGAAGTTATTTTTCTCCAACTTATTACACTTCCAAATTTGAATCTTATTCTCGTTTCAAAAAAGTTCGAATGAGCCCCTTCCATCTTACCTAACTCCACCTATGACAAGTTTGAGATTATAAGTTTCGAATTTATATTTTTAAACACGTAATATTTTAAGCGCCAAAAGGGTGTAGAGCTCTAATTCCCAAATATTAGAGAGACCAAACTGCAATTTGTCTAAACTCTAAACCAGCAGTTCATTAGACTTGTAATTTTCACTTTTCAGTCAAGTGGAGCTCCGAACAAAGTACTGTGCAACTTCTTCATCTATGGAAGAAGACGATAATCTCCCGAACACCGCCGCCGCCGAGGCGTCGGATTCCGCTCTCCAAAGGAAGCATGCGGCGATGATCGAACGCCTTTCGAACTCGCACCAATCCCGTTTGGCTCGCAAACCCAATTCGGAATCGAACTCTACGTTCATCTCCACAAGTTCCTTTCTTTCTCGTTTCTCCGAATCCAAAAACTCCATTGAATCCACACTCTCTCGCATTCGTCAAACGCCCGACCCGCATTCCAACCCGACTCTTAAATCCGAACTCGACGACGTCTCAATATCCATCGCAGATCTCGAAAAACTCGTCGCTGAAAACTCTTTTTCCCTACCGTCCTACGAAGTCCGTACATGCCTCAAAACCATAACCGATCTAAAACAATTAGTCGAACAGGTTACGTGCGAAGTAATCCCAAGGAAGAAATTCTCTTTCAAAAACAAATCAACGAAGAAAATCACAACGCAAAACGACATCATATCAGAAGTTCCAAATATGGAATCAAAGGATTCAGTGTTAAGGGTTTTGGATTCGCCAGGGTTTAGGGGAAAAGAAAATGAGGTATTAGTGAAGGAATTCGGTAGGGGTAATGATGAAGAGATTAGGGAATTTGTTCTATCGGATTTAAAGGGCTGTGATGTGAGATTAATGGGGAATGTGAGGGCATTGTTTGTGCATAAACTGATTGATTGTAAGGTATATGTTGGACCTGTTTTTGGGTCAGTGTTGATTGAAGAAGTGACAAATTGTGTGTTCGTTATGGCATCGCATCAGATTCGGATTCATCAAGCTAAAAGATGTGATTTTTATCTTCGAGCGAGGAGTAGGCCGATAATCGAGGATAGTGATGGTGTAAGGTTTGCACCGTATTGCTTAAAGTATGACGGGATTGAGAAGGATCTTGAGGAAGCTAATCTTGGTGAAGAGACAGGGAATTGGTCGAATGTAGATGATTTTAAGTGGTTAAGGGCAGTGCAGTCTCCAAATTGGTCAATTTTACCAGAAAATGAACGCGTTGGCACAATTGATATTTCAAATCGAGAA
The DNA here is from genome assembly GCF_019186545.1 of Solanum stenotomum. Classification (NCBI taxonomy): domain Eukaryota; kingdom Viridiplantae; phylum Streptophyta; class Magnoliopsida; order Solanales; family Solanaceae; genus Solanum; species Solanum stenotomum. The sequence continues at coordinate 61,624,392 of NC_064287.1, forward strand.
CCAAAAATTTGAATCTTTTGTCGTGAGGAGCGGTTAGTATGTTAATCCTCTTTGTTTAAAGGAGATAACTTTTGTTAAATTATCTTCTTATATGTACTTGAATTTGTTGATTAAATGCATTACTTTTTTTTTTATGAAGTTGTTGATTAAATGCATTTACTGATTATTATTCTATTTTAAGAGGTGAACTAAATAGAACAGAACAGGAATATTGTGATAAAGGCCTAGTCATCGTCGTTGTTGGTATGATTCTGTATTGCTGTCTATCAATCAATATGAAATACCTTTTTGTATCAATCAACTTAGACACAACTAGTTGGGGTCAGCTATATGAATCCATAATATCTATATGTATCTGTTGCTGGTTCCATAATATCAATGTTCTACGCATAGCTCCGTTTAAGTCTATCAACTTCTATTCTTATGAAAAATAAAGGGACTATCTTCATTAATTAACTGATAATGAGGAAGCAACTAATCTCGAAAGATTTGTTGCTGGTGCTGCCGCAGGAAGTGCAGCCACTGTGCTCTGCATGCCTATGGAATTGTGAGTGATATTTTAACATTTTTCAGTATTTTTGCTTCTTGAGTTCTTTTTGAAAAGCATAACAAGTTGAACTCTGTTGTGTTATATATATATTTGTATCTGTATCTGCACTACTAAATCAAATGAGAGAAGTTAAAGTTGCTATGCAAGTTGGTTCTAGACACGGAACTTATCTTTCTTGTCGTGTTATATGGTGTGTTCTATGGTGAAACTAGCTCTTAGATTGCCTAGACTGTGTGCTTGAAAAATAATGCAAGTTGATACTGGTTTTTTAAAATTTACTTTACCCATTGACATTTTCTGACTGCTTAGCTTGACAACTTATTTTCTTTAAGTGGCACCTACTGCTTAATCATACAAAAGTTTCTCGATTGTCCTACATCGTCATGCTGATTGCTTTGACTCTATGTCACTGATTTGAATGGACTCAGCAGAACTAACAAAGTTTAGAGAATATGGTCTGGAGGCTTAATAAATCTTTAAAAAGCCGCTAGCATAATTGCTGGACACTGTCTAATGAAGAAGCTGTGGGAATTGCTATTGATGATTCAGTTTATCTGTAATGACTTAAGCTAAATTTGATCGGTTTAAGTATTTCTATGAGTTGGGTAATAGAGCTTTATCCTTTATATATTTGCGAGTCCTGTAGTATGCAAAATACTAGTCTTTGGCTCTCTTCTTTATGGCTATATTCAAAGAACTATCTCAAGTTCTAACCCTTCAACGATGATCCTATCACGTTTTTCTTGGAACATGTCAATCTTCCATATTAGGATTGGAATGTAGCATCATTGGGAGGCTCAGTTGGTGCTTTCAGTGACATGATTCGCGCTGAGGGACCTTCTTCTCTCTTTACAAGGGCCTAGTTCCTTCCATCATAAGCATGGCACCTTCAGGCACAGTTTCTATGTAGGGGTAATAATGAAGAGATTAGGTAATGGCTAGCAATGGTGGTTAGAGATGTCAGTCAGGATAATGGTGGCTAATGGTCATTGAGAGTAGAGGTTGATGCTAGTAGTTGGTGATGGCAGTTGATAGTTGTGAAGGATGATGGTAATAGCTAACGATGGTCGTGATGTAGTTGCCGATTTATACCGTGGTGACTAAAGATTGTGATTCATGGCTATTGTGGTAGTTTGTGATAATAATTGTAAATGGTGGCTATTGTTAAACGGTAGTTAAAATCTGAATAATTAAATGCAAATAAATGAGGCCTTAGAATATTATGAAGAAAATACATGTTCAGTTCATTCAGCAAAGTAAATAATGGACTGTAACATGCATGTTCATCTAAGTCCTATAGAATTAATATTTAGTGGACACAACTCTATGGGCCTGTTACAACTTTAGTTGAACTGGAGGTTTATGAATATATTGGACCACAATTCTTCAACTATTTTGTGTAGGTAAAAATAAGGTAAAACTACAGAAGATGGCAAACTACATTTTATATTAAAATAATATAGCTATAGTATACTTTATTTATATTTTATGGATATCTTTAATTAATAAATAGCAATTAACATTTCACACGCATAAAAAAAATTCCCACTTTTCACGCTTTTCTCTTCCCTAGTTTCACTTTTTATGCCTTCATCCATTATCCCCAAATCACCTCCATTACTCCTAAATCAACTTCATCTCTTCGTAGTATCCACATCTCTGCGTCCATCAAATCCTTACAATCAACGATATTGCTTGATTTTCGGAGGTTATTTGTTGTTTAGATTCAACAAGTATCTTCTAATTACCATTTTTTAAATATTTTTTTCTTTGAAGGATTTATATAGGTATACGTTTATGATATATTCCTAGTGTTGAAGTTGAAGGTTGTTTTCAATAATGCAATGTCGGAAATCAATACTCACAGGAGGGTCACAAGAGGTACACATTATTCCGATAATTGCTTGGAGGGAATACCCTCGTTTGATTTGTGTATAACTCAAATGCAATCACAAATTTCAAGCTCTATTGTTGCGATGGAGATAGAGAAGAAATCAAAGTTTCTTAATAACCCTATAACATTGAATCTGAATGATGAATTAGAAAGGGCTGGTTCTTCTAAGAGGAAAAAAGGTTCAACACTGATAGTGGATGAAACAAAAATTGATGCACTCTGCAATATTCAACGTCATCATCCAACCCCGAAGAACTGGTGCATACAACCTTGCCAACTTCTCATATTCAGCCGACTCCAAGTAGTTCTTCACCCTTACATCAAACTGCTCAACCCTATTCATTAGCCTATCAAAATCAGTTTGAGTATACGTTTTTGCCATAGAGTAGAATACTTCACTCAATTGCTCGTTTGATTTTCGAAAATTCTTTTATACATTAGCCCACAAGTGTCATATGCTAGCGTAATACTGCATATTGTTGTATACTCTAGATACATCCTTTATTATTCTCTCATTTCAGTCAGATACCACACACATATTCTCTCTTTCCCGCATAAGCTTCTTTGAATTGTTCAAACACCATGTCCAAGCAGCATCATTTTTCTGAATCAATAATAAAGGTTGTGTCTAGAGTATACAACAATATGCAGCATTACGCTTGCATTAGCACTTGTGGGCAAATGTATGCAAGAATTTTCGAAAATCAAATGAGCAATTGAGTGAAGTATTTTACATTATGGCAAAAACGTATACTCAAACTGATTTTTATAGGCTAATGAAAATGGTTGAGCAGTTTGATGTAAGGGTGAAGAACTACTTGGAGTCAGCTGGATATGAGAAGTGGGCAAGGTTGTATGCACCAGTTCCTCGGGGTTGGATGATGACGTCGAATATTGCAAAGTGCATCAATTTTTGTTTCATCCACTGTCAGTGTTGAACCTTCTTTCCTCTTAGAAGAACCAGCCCTTTCAGATTCAATATTATAGGGTTATTAAGAAAAACTTTGATTTCTTCTCTATCTCCATCGCAGCAATGGAACCTAAAATTTGAGCTATACACAAATCAAACGAGGGTATTCCCACCAAGCAATTATCGGGATAATGTGTACCTCTTGTGACCCTCCTGAGAGTATTGATTTCTGACATTCAATATTGAAAATAACCTTCAACACTAGGAATATATCATAAACATATACAAACCTTCAAAGAAAAAAATGAGAAGATACCTGTCGAATCTAAACAACAAATAACCTCCAAAAATCAAGCAATATCGTTGTTTGTAAGGATTTGATGGGCGAAGAGACTGTGATTTTGTGGATACTACGAAGAGATGAAGTTGATTTAGGAGTAATGGTGGTGATTTGGGGATAATGAATGAAGGCTGAAAAAGTGGAACTAGGGAAGAGGAAAGTGGGAATTATTTTTTTTATGTGTGAAATGTTATTTATTAATTAAATATACCATAGCCATATTATTTTAATATAAAATGTAGTTTGTCATTTTTTTGTAGTTTTTCCATCTAATTAGCATTCTCTAGTTTGAAAAATCTTACCAACTTAGGTTATTAAGTGCAAACGTTCCTAATAGTAGTAATTAAGCTTTTAATTTTGTGTCTCTAAGTAAAAATTCTCATATTTCCCTGGCTTTAAATTCATATCCTAAGGATATAAAAAATTTCAATTATAAAAAGATGTCATTTTTGTAGAAGTATATATTCAATCTGATCCTTTGTAAATTTCTTTTTTCACTCAAAGCAAGTGAGCAACAAATAGAAGGACCACATTTGCAACATTAATTGTGCATTGCAAGTAAGCAATTGGGTCATCTTGGTTTTAAAACTTTATTTTCCCTATTAAATGCTTGTTGAAATAGCATAAATTATTTAATTTTGATCGCAACTTAGTGTAAGGAAATACGAAAACAATTAGAAAATTGACGTTAATAGAGTGTGCCCCTGATAATTACATCGTTATGATTGGACTTTGAAGGCTTGAAAGGAGATGAAAAATATGTTCAATATCATTTAATTGTATAGTTAAGTTAAAAAATAAAACATAGCCCAATGATCTACTTTTTCAATGTGATAGGTTTAGTTTGCTTTCAATTTACCACTTGATCATTAATAAGTGGCGTAGTTTCACAACTAAGGTTGTAAGGGGTCGTTTGGTAGAGTGTATAAGAATAATGCTTCTATGATGTATTAGTAATGCATGCATTAGTAATGCAAGCATTAGTAATGCTTGCATTAGTTATACTTGCATTATTTCTTATACATTGTTTGGTTTGATGTATTGGAAATAGCAAGCCTTGTATAAAGACTATTAAAAAAATATTTGTTTACAAAAATACCCCCACATTCTTTTACAAAAATAATAATAATAATAATAATAATAATAAT